>NW_027617101.1:0-148000 GCF_964187855.1 Myxine glutinosa
AAACCACTTTTCACACTTGTGTTGGTGCAGGAAACCACTTTTGCACTTGTATTAGTGTGGAAAAAACACTTTTTGCACTTGTGATAGTGTTGAAAAACCACTTTTCGCATTTGTGTTAGTGTTGAAAAACCACTTTTCGCACTTGTGTTGGTGCAGGAAACCAGTTTTGCACTTGTATTAGTGTTGAAAAACCACTTTTTGCACTTGTGTTAGTGTTGAAAAACCACTTTTCGCACTTGTGTTAGTGTTGAAAAACCACTATTCGCACTTGTGTTGGTGCAGGAAACCACTTTTGCACTTGTATTAGTGTGGAAAAAACACTTTTTGCACTTGTGATAGTGTTGAAAAACCACATTTCGCGCTTGTGTTAGTGTTGAAAACCACTTTTCGCACTTGTGTTGGTGCAGGAAATCACTTTTGCACTTGTATTAGTGTGGAAAAAAACACTTTTTGCACTTGTGATAGTGTTGAAAAACCACTTTTCGCACTTGTGTTAGTGCAGGAAACCACTTTTGGACTTGTATTAGTGTGGAAAAACCACTTTTCGCACTTGTGTTAGTGTTGAAAAACCACTTTTCGCACTTGTGTAAGTGTTGAAAAACCACTTTTCGCACTTGTGTAAGTGTTGAAAAACCACTTTTCACACTTGTGTTGGTGCAGAAAACCACTTTTGCACTTGTATTAGTGTGGAAAAAACAATTTTTGCACTTATGATAGTGTTGAAAAACCACTTTTCGCACTTGTGTTAGTGTTGAAAAACCACTTTTCGCACTTGTGTTGGTGCAGGAAACCAGTTTTGCACTTGTATTAGTGTGGAAAAAACACTTTTTGCACTTGTGATAGTATTAAAAAACCACTTTTCGCACTTGTGTTAGTGTTGAAAAACCTCTTTTCGCACTTGTGTTGGTGCAGGAAACCACTTTTGCACTTGTATTAGTGTGGAAAAAACACTTTTTGCACTTGTGATAGTGTTGAAAAACCACTTTTCACACTTGTGTTGGTGCAGGAAACCACTTTTGCACTTGTATTAGTGTGGAAAAAACACTTTTTGCACTTGTGATAGTGTTGAAAAACCACTTTTCGCATTTGTGTTAGTGTTGAAAAACCACTTTTCGCACTTGTGTTGGTGCAGGAAACCAGTTTTGCCCTTGTATTAGTGTGGAAAAAACACTTTTTGCACTTGTGATAGTATTGAAAAACCACTTTTCGCACTTGTGTTAGTGTTGAAAAACCACTTTTCGCACTTGTGTTGGTGCAGGAAACCACTTTTGCACTTGTATTAGTGTGGAAAAAACACTTTTTGCACTTGTGATAGTGTTGAAAAACCACTTTTCGCACTTGTGTTAGTGTTGAAAAACCACTTTTCGCACTTGTGTTGTTGCAGGAAACCACTTTTGCACTTGTATTAGTGTGGAGAAACCACTTTTCGCACTTGTGTTAGTGTTGAAAAACCACTTTTCGCACTTGTGTTAGTGTTGAAAAACCACTATTCGCACTTGTGTTGGTGCAGGAAACCACTTTTGCACTTGTATTAGTGTGGAAAAACCACTTTTCGCACTTGTGTTAGTGTTGAAAAACCACTTTTCGCACTTGTGTTAGTGTTGAAAAACCACTTTTCGCACTTGTGTTAGTGTTGAAAAACCACTTTTCACACTTGTGTTGGTGCAGGAAACCACTTTTGCACTTGCATTAGTGTGGAAAAAACACTTTTTGCACTTGTGATAGTGTTGAAAAACCACTTTTTGCACTTGTGTTAGTGTTGAAAAACCACTTTTCGCACTTGTGTTGGTGCAGGAAACCACTTTTGCACTTGTATTAGTGTGGAAAAACCACTTTTCGCACTTGTGTTAGTGTTGAAAAACCACTTTTCGCACTTGTGTTAGTGTTGAAAAACCACATTTCACACTTGTGTTGGTGCAGGAAACCACTTTTGCACTTGTATTAGTGTGGAAAAAACACTTTTTGCACTTGTGATAGTGTTGAAAAACCACTTTTTGCACTTGTGTTAGTGTTGAAAACCCACTTTTCGCACTTGTGTTGGTGTAGGAAACCACTTTTGCACTTGTATTACTGTGGAAAAACCACTTTTCGCACTTGTGTTAGTGTTGAAAAACCACTTTTCGCACTTGTGTTAGTGTTGAAAAACCACTTTTCACACTTGTGTTGGTGCAGGAAACCACTTTTGCACTTGTATTAGTGTGGAAAAAACACTTTTCGCACTTGTGTTAGTGTTGAAAAACCACTTTTCGCACTTGTGTTGGTGCAGGAAACCACTTTTGCACTTGTATTAGTGTGGAAAAACCACTTATCGCACTTGTGTTAGTGTTGAAAAAACACTTTTTGCACTTGTGATAGTGTTGAAAAACCACTTTTTGCACCTGCGTTGGTGCAGGAAACCACTTTTGCACTTGTATTTGTGTGGAAAAAACACTTTTTGCACTTGTGATAGTGTTGAAAAACCACTTTTCGCACTTGTGTTAGTGTTGAAAAACCACTTTTCGCACTTGTGTTGGTCCAGGAAACCACTTTTGCACTTGTATTAGTGTGGAAAAAACACTTTTTGCACTTGTGATAGTGTTGAAAAACCACTTTTCGCACTTGTGTTAGTGTTGAAAAACCACTTTTCGCACTTGTGTTGGTGCAGGAAACCACTTTTGCACTTGTATTAGTGTGGAAAACCACTTTTCGCACTTGTGTTAGTGTTGAAAAACCACTTTTCGCACTTGTGTTAGTGTTGAAAAACCACTATTCGCACTTGTGTTGGTGCAGGAAACCACTTTTGCACTTGTATTAGTGTGGAAAAACCACTTTTCGCACTTGTGTTAGTGTTGAAAAACCACTTTTTGCACTTGTGTTAGTGT
Source organism: Myxine glutinosa (assembly GCF_964187855.1). Classification (NCBI taxonomy): domain Eukaryota; kingdom Metazoa; phylum Chordata; class Myxini; order Myxiniformes; family Myxinidae; genus Myxine; species Myxine glutinosa. Next base: position 2,862 of record NW_027617101.1, read on the forward strand.
TGAAAAACCACTTTTCGCACTTGTGTTAGTGTTGAAAAACCACTATTCGCACTTGTGTTGGTGCAGGAAACCACTTTTGCACTTGTATTAGTGTGGAAAAAACACTTTTTGCACTTGTGATAGTGTTGAAAAACCACATTTCGCGCTTGTGTTAGTGTTGAAAACCACTTTTCGCACTTGTGTTGGTGCAGGAAATCACTTTTGCACTTGTATTAGTGTGGAAAAAAACACTTTTTGCACTTGTGATAGTGTTGAAAAACCACTTTTCGCACTTGTGTTAGTGCAGGAAACCACTTTTGCACTTGTATTAGTGTGGAAAAACCACTTTTCGCACTTGTGTTAGTGTTGAAAAACCACTTTTCGCACTTGTGTAAGTGTTGAAAAACCACTTTTCGCACTTGTGTAAGTGTTGAAAAACCACTTTTCACACTTGTGTTGGTGCAGGAAACCACTTTTGCACTTGTATTAGTGTGGAAAAAACACTTTTTGCACTTGTGATAGTGTTGAAAATCCACTTTTCGCACTTGTGTTAGTGTTGAAAAACCACTTTTCGCACTTGTGTTGGTGCAGGAAACCACTTTTGCACTTGTGTTAGTGTGGAAAAAACACTTTTTGCACTTGTGATCGTGTTGAAAAACCACTTTTCACACTTGTGTTGGTGCAGGAAACCACTTTTGCACTTGTATTAGTGTGGAAAAAACACTTTTTGCACTTGTGATAGTGTTGAAAAACCACTTTTCGCATTTGTGTTAGTGTTGAAAAACCACTTTTCGCACTTGTGTTGGTGCAGGAAACCAGTTTTGCACTTGTATTAGTGTTGAAAAACCACTTTTTGCACTTGTGTTAGTGTTGAAAAACCACTTTTCGCACTTGTGTTAGTGTTGAAAAACCACTATTCGCACTTGTGTTGGTGCAGGAAACCACTTTTGCACTTGTATTAGTGTGGAAAAAACACTTTTTGCACTTGTGATAGTGTTGAAAAACCACATTTCGCGCTTGTGTTAGTGTTGAAAACCACTTTTCGCACTTGTGTTGGTGCAGGAAATCACTTTTGCACTTGTATTAGTGTGGAAAAAAACACTTTTTGCACTTGTGATAGTGTTGAAAAACCACTTTTCGCACTTGTGTTAGTGCAGGAAACCACTTTTGGACTTGTATTAGTGTGGAAAAACCACTTTTCGCACTTGTGTTAGTGTTGAAAAACCACTTTTCGCACTTGTGTAAGTGTTGAAAAACCACTTTTCGCACTTGTGTAAGTGTTGAAAAACCACTTTTCACACTTGTGTTGGTGCAGAAAACCACTTTTGCACTTGTATTAGTGTGGAAAAAACAATTTTTGCACTTATGATAGTGTTGAAAAACCACTTTTCGCACTTGTGTTAGTGTTGAAAAACCACTTTTCGCACTTGTGTTGGTGCAGGAAACCAGTTTTGCACTTGTATTAGTGTGGAAAAAACACTTTTTGCACTTGTGATAGTATTAAAAAACCACTTTTCGCACTTGTGTTAGTGTTGAAAAACCTCTTTTCGCACTTGTGTTGGTGCAGGAAACCACTTTTGCACTTGTATTAGTGTGGAAAAAACACTTTTTGCACTTGTGATAGTGTTGAAAAACCACTTTTCACACTTGTGTTGGTGCAGGAAACCACTTTTGCACTTGTATTAGTGTGGAAAAAACACTTTTTGCACTTGTGATAGTGTTGAAAAACCACTTTTCGCATTTGTGTTAGTGTTGAAAAACCACTTTTCGCACTTGTGTTGGTGCAGGAAACCAGTTTTGCCCTTGTATTAGTGTGGAAAAAACACTTTTTGCACTTGTGATAGTATTGAAAAACCACTTTTCGCACTTGTGTTAGTGTTGAAAAACCACTTTTCGCACTTGTGTTGGTGCAGGAAACCACTTTTGCACTTGTATTAGTGTGGAAAAAACACTTTTTGCACTTGTGATAGTGTTGAAAAACCACTTTTCGCACTTGTGTTAGTGTTGAAAAACCACTTTTCGCACTAGTGTTGTTGCAGGAAACCACTTTTGCACTTGTATTAGTGTGGAGAAACCACTTTTCGCACTTGTGTTAGTGTTGAAAAACCACTTTTCGCACTTGTGTTAGTGTTGAAAAACCACTATTCGCACTTGTGTTGGTGCAGGAAACCACTTTTGCACTTGTATTAGTGTGGAAAAACCACTTTTCGCACTTGTGTTAGTGTTGAAAAACCACTTTTCGCACTTGTGTTAGTGTTGAAAAACCACTTTTCGCACTTGTGTTAGTGTTGAAAAACCACTTTTCACACTTGTGTTGGTGCAGGAAACCACTTTTGCACTTGCATTAGTGTGGAAAAAACACTTTTTGCACTTGTGATAGTGTTGAAAAACCACTTTTTGCACTTGTGTTAGTGTTGAAAAACCACTTTTCGCACTTGTGTTGGTGCAGGAAACCACTTTTGCACTTGTATTAGTGTGGAAAAACCACTTTTCGCACTTGTGTTAGTGTTGAAAAACCACTTTTCGCACTTGTGTTAGTGTTGAAAAACCACATTTCACACTTGTGTTGGTGCAGGAAACCACTTTTGCACTTGTATTAGTGTGGAAAAAACACTTTTTGCACTTGTGATAGTGTTGAAAAACCACTTTTCGCACTTGTGTTAGTGTTGAAAAACCACTTTTCGCACTTGTGTTAGTGTTGAAAAACCACTTTTCACACTTGTGTTGGTGCAGGAAACCACTTTTGCACTTGTATTAGTGTGGAAAAAACACTTTTCGCACTTGTGTTAGTGTTGAAAAACCACTTTTCGCACTTGTGTTGGTGCAGGAAACCACTTTTGCACTTGTATTAGTGTGGAAAAACCACTTATCGCACTTGTGTTAGTGTTGAAAAAACACTTTTTGCACTTGTGATAGTGTTGAAAAACCACTTTTTGCACCTGCGTTGGTGCAGGAAACCACTTTTGCACTTGTATTTGTGTGGAAAAAACACTTTTTGCACTTGTGATAGTGTTGAAAAACCACTTTTCGCACTTGTGTTAGTGTTGAAAAACCACTTTTCGCACTTGTGTTGGTCCAGGAAACCACTTTTGCACTTGTATTAGTGTGGAAAAAACACTTTTTGCACTTGTGATAGTGTTGAAAAACCACTTTTCGCACTTGTGTTAGTGTTGAAAAACCACTTTTCGCACTTGTGTTGGTGCAGGAAACCACTTTTGCACTTGTATTAGTGTGGAAAACCACTTTTCGCACTTGTGTTAGTGTTGAAAAACCACTTTTCGCACTTGCGTTAGTGTTGAAAAACCACTATTCGCACTTGTGTTGGTGCAGGAAACCACTTTTGCACTTGTATTAGTGTGGAAAAACCACTTTTCGCACTTGTGTTAGTGTTGAAAAACCACTTTTTGCACTTGTGTTAGTGTTGAAAAACCACTTTTCGCACTTGTGTTAGTGTTGAAAAACCACTATTCGCACTTGTGTTGGTGCAGGAAACCACTTTTGCACTTGTATTAGTGTGGAAAAAACACTTTTTGCACTTGTGATAGTGTTGAAAAACCACATTTCGCGCTTGTGTTAGTGTTGAAAACCACTTTTCGCACTTGTGTTGGTGCAGGAAATCACTTTTGCACTTGTATTAGTGTGGAAAAAAACACTTTTTGCACTTGTGATAGTGTTGAAAAACCACTTTTCGCACTTGTGTTAGTGCAGGAAACCACTTTTGCACTTGTATTAGTGTGGAAAAACCACTTTTCGCACTTGTGTTAGTGTTGAAAAACCACTTTTCGCACTTGTGTAAGTGTTGAAAAACCACTTTTCGCACTTGTGTAAGTGTTGAAAAACCACTTTTCACACTTGTGTTGGTGCAGGAAACCACTTTTGCACTTGTATTAGTGTGGAAAAAACACTTTTTGCACTTGTGATAGTGTTGAAAAACCACTTTTCACACTTGTGTTGGTGCAGGAAACCACTTTTGCACTTGTATTAGTGTGGAAAAAACACTTTTTGCACTTGTGATAGTGTTGAAAAACCACTTTTCGCATTTGTGTTAGTGTTGAAAAACCACTTTTCGCACTTGTGTTGGTGCAGGAAACCAGTTTTGCACTTGTATTAGTGTTGAAAAACCACTTTTTGCACTTGTGTTAGTGTTGAAAAACCACTTTTCGCACTTGTGTTAGTGTTGAAAAACCACTATTCGCACTTGTGTTGGTGCAGGAAACCACTTTTGCACTTGTATTAGTGTGGAAAAAACACTTTTTGCACTTGTGATAGTGTTGAAAAACCACATTTCGCGCTTGTGTTAGTGTTGAAAACCACTTTTCGCACTTGTGTTGGTGCAGGAAATCACTTTTGCACTTGTATTAGTGTGGAAAAAAACACTTTTTGCACTTGTGATAGTGTTGAAAAACCACTTTTCGCACTTGTGTTAGTGCAGGAAACCACTTTTGGACTTGTATTAGTGTGGAAAAACCACTTTTCGCACTTGTGATAGTATTGAAAAACCACTTTTCGCACTTGTGTCAGTGTTGAAAAACCACTTTTCGCACTTGTGTTGGTGCAGGAAACCACTTTTGCACTTGTATTAGTGTGGAAAAAACACTTTTTGCACTTGTGATAGTGTTGAAAAACCACTTTTCGCACTTGTGTTAGTGTTGAAAAACCACTTTTCGCACTTGTGTTGGTGCAGGAAACCACTTTTGCACTTGTATTAGTGTGGAAAAACCACTTTTCGCACTTGTGTTAGTGTTGAAAAACCACTTTTCGCACTTGTGTTAGTGTTGAAAAACCACTTTTCGCACTTGTGTTAGTGTTGAAAAACCACTTTTCGCACTTGTGTTGGTGCAGGAAACCACTTTTGCACTTGTATTAGTGTGGAAAAACCACTTTTCGCACTTGTGTTAGTGTTGAAAAACCACTTTTCGCACTTGTGTAAGTGTTGAAAAACCACTTTTCGCACTTGTGTAAGTGTTGAAAAACCACTTTTCACACTTGTGTTGGTGCAGGAAACCACTTTTGCACTTGTATTAGTGTGGTAAAAAACACTTTTTGCACTTGTGATAGTGTTGAAAAACCACTTTTCGCACTTGTGTTAGTGTTGAAAAACCACTTTTCGCACTTGTGTTGGTGCAGGAAACCAGTTTTGCACTTGTATTAGTGTGGAAAAAACACTTTTTGCACTTGTGATAGTATTAAAAAACCACTTTTCGCACTTGTGTTAGTGTTGAAAAACCTCTTTTCGCACTTGTGTTGGTGCAGGAAACCACTTTTGCACTTGTGTTAGTGTGGAAAAAACACTTTTTGCACTTGTGATAGTGTTGAAAAACCACTTTTCACACTTGTGTTGGTGCTGGAAACCACTTTTGCACTTGTATTAGTGTGGAAAAAACACTTTTTGCACTTGTGATAGTGTTGAAAAACCACTTTTCGCATTTGTGTTAGTGTTGAAAAACCACTTTTCGCACTTGTGTTGGTGCAGGAAACCAGTTTTGCACTTGTATTAGTGTTGAAAAACCACTTTTTGCACTTGTGTTAGTGTTGAAAAACCACTTTTCGCACTTGTGTTAGTGTTGAAAAACCACTATTCGCACTTGTGTTGGTGCAGGAAACCACTTTTGCACTTGTATTAGTGTGGAAAAAACACTTTTTGCACTTGTGATAGTGTTGAAAAACCACATTTCGCACTTGTGTTAGTGTTGAAAACCACTTTTCGCACTTGTGTTGGTGCAGGAAATCACTTTTGCACTTGTATTAGTGTGGAAAAAAACACTTTTTGCACTTGTGATAGTGTTGAAAAACCACTTTTCGCACTTGTGTTAGTGCAGGAAACCACTTTTGGACTTGTATTAGTGTGGAAAAACCACTTTTCGCACTTGTGTTAGTGTTGAAAAACCACTTTTCGCACTTGTGTAAGTGTTGAAAAACCACTTTTCGCACTTGTGTAAGTGTTGAAAAACCACTTTTCACACTTGTGTTGGTGCAGAAAACCACTTTTGCACTTGTATTAGTGTGGAAAAAACAATTTTTGCACTTATGATAGTGTTGAAAAACCACTTTTCGCACTTGTGTTAGTGTTGAAAAACCACTTTTCGTACTTGTGTTGGTGCAGGAAACCAGTTTTGCACTTGTATTAGTGTGGAAAAAACACTTTTTGCACTTGTGATAGTATTAAAAAACCACTTTTCGCACTTGTGTTAGTGTTGAAAAACCTCTTTTCGCACTTGTGTTGGTGCAGGAAACCACTTTTGCACTTGTATTAGTGTGGAAAAAACACTTTTTGCACTTGTGATAGTGTTGAAAAACCACTTTTCACACTTGTGTTGGTGCAGGAAACCACTTTTGCACTTGTATTAGTGTGGAAAAAACACTTTTTGCACTTGTGATAGTGTTGAAAAACCACTTTTCGCATTTGTGTTAGTGTTGAAAAACCACTTTTCGCACTTGTGTTGGTGCAGGAAACCAGTTTTGCCCTTGTATTAGTGTGGAAAAAACACTTTTTGCACTTGTGATAGTATTGAAAAACCACTTTTCGCACTTGTGTTAGTGTTGAAAAACCACTTTTCGCACTTGTGTTGGTGCAGGAAACCACTTTTGCACTTGTATTAGTGTGGAAAAAAACACTTTTTGCACTTGTGATAGTGTTGAAAAACCACTTTTCGCACTTGTGTTAGTGTTGAAAAACCACTTTTCGCACTTGTGTTGTTGCAGGAAACCACTTTTGCACTTGTATTAGTGTGGAGAAACCACTTTTCGCACTTGTGTTAGTGTTGAAAAACCACTTTTCGCACTTGTGTTAGTGTTGAAAAACCACTATTCGCACTTGTGTTGGTGCAGGAAACCACTTTTGCACTTGTATTAGTGTGGAAAAACCACTTTTCGCACTTGTGTTAGTGTTGAAAAAACACTTTTCGCACTTGTGTTAGTGTTGAAAAACCACTTTTCGCACTTGTGTTAGTGTTGAAAAACCACTTTTCACACTTGTGTTGGTGCAGGAAACCACTTTTGCACTTGCATTAGTGTGGAAAAAACACTTTTTGCACTTGTGATAGTGTTGAAAAACCACTTTTTGCACTTGTGTTAGTGTTGAAAAACCACTTTTCGCACTTGTGTTGGTGCAGGAAACCACTTTTGCACTTGTATTAGTGTGGAAAAACCACTTTTCGCACTTGTGTTAGTGTTGAAAAACCACTTTTCGCACTTGTGTTAGTGTTGAAAAACCACATTTCACACTTGTGTTGGTGCAGGAAACCACTTTTGCACTTGTATTAGTGTGGAAAAAACACTTTTTGCACTTGTGATAGTGTTGAAAAACCACTTTTTGCACTTGTGTTAGTGTTGAAAACCCACTTTTCGCACTTGTGTTGGTGTAGGAAACCACTTTTGCACTTGTATTACTGTGGAAAAACCACTTTTCGCACTTGTGTTAGTGTTGAAAAACCACTTTTCGCACTTGTGTTAGTGTTGAAAAACCACTTTTCACACTTGTGTTGGTGCAGGAAACCACTTTTGCACTTGTATTAGTGTGGAAAAAACACTTTTCGCACTTGTGTTAGTGTTGAAAAACCACTTTTCGCACTTGTGTTGGTGCAGGAAACCACTTTTGCACTTGTATTAGTGTGGAAAAACCACTTATCGCACTTGTGTTAGTGTTGAAAAAACACTTTTTGCACTTGTGATAGTGTTGAAAAACCACTTTTTGCACCTGCGTTGGTGCAGGAAACCACTTTTGCACTTGTATTTGTGTGGAAAAAACACTTTTTGCACTTGTGATAGTGTTGAAAAACCACTTTTCGCACTTGTGTTAGTGTTGAAAAACCACTTTTCGCACTTGTGTTGGTCCAGGAAACCACTTTTGCACTTGTATTAGTGTGGAAAAAACACTTTTTGCACTTGTGATAGTGTTGAAAAACCACTTTTCGCACTTGTGTTAGTGTTGAAAAACCACTTTTCGCACTTGTGTTGGTGCAGGAAACCACTTTTGCACTTGTATTAGTGTGGAAAACCACTTTTCGCACTTGTGTTAGTGTTGAAAAACCACTTTTCGCACTTGTGTTAGTGTTGAAAAACCACTATTCGCACTTGTGTTGGTGCAGGAAACCACTTTTGCACTTGTATTAGTGTGGAAAAACCACTTTTCGCACTTGTGTTAGTGTTGAAAAACCACTTTTTGCACTTGTGTTAGTGTTGAAAAACCACTTTTCGCACTTGTGTTAGTGTTGAAAAACCACTATTCGCACTTGTGTTGGTGCAGGAAACCACTTTTGCACTTGTATTAGTGTGGAAAAAACACTTTTTGCACTTGTGATAGTGTTGAAAAACCACATTTCGCGCTTGTGTTAGTGTTGAAAACCACTTTTCGCACTTGTGTTGGTGCAGGAAATCACTTTTGCACTTGTATTAGTGTGGAAAAAAACACTTTTTGCACTTGTGATAGTGTTGAAAAACCACTTTTCGCACTTGTGTTAGTGCAGGAAACCACTTTTGCACTTGTATTAGTGTGGAAAAACCACTTTTCGCACTTGTGTTAGTGTTGAAAAACCACTTTTCGCACTTGTGTAAGTGTTGAAAAACCACTTTTCGCACTTGTGTAAGTGTTGAAAAACCACTTTTCACACTTGTGTTGGTGCAGGAAACCACTTTTGCACTTGTATTAGTGTGGAAAAAACACTTTTTGCACTTGTGATAGTGTTGAAAATCCACTTTTCGCACTTGTGTTAGTGTTGAAAAACCACTTTTCGCACTTGTGTTGGTGCAGGAAACCAGTTTTGCACTTGTATTAGTGTGGAAAAAACACTTTTTGCACTTGTGATAGTATTAAAAAACCACTTTTCGCACTTGTGTTAGTGTTGAAAAACCTCTTTTCGCACTTGTGTTGGTGCAGGAAACCACTTTTGCACTTGTATTAGTGTGGAAAAAACACTTTTTGCACTTGTGATAGTGTTGAAAAACCACTTTTCACACTTGTGTTGGTGCAGGAAACCACTTTTGCACTTGTATTAGTGTGGAAAAAACACTTTTTGCACTTGTGATAGTGTTGAAAAACCACTTTTCGCATTTGTGTTAGTGTTGAAAAACCACTTTTCGCACTTGTGTTGGTGCAGGAAACCAGTTTTGCACTTGTATTAGTGTTGAAAAACCACTTTTTGCACTTGTGTTAGTGTTGAAAAACCACTTTTCGCACTTGTGTTAGTGTTGAAAAACCACTATTCGCACTTGTGTTGGTGCAGGAAACCACTTTTGCACTTGTATTAGTGTGGAAAAAACACTTTTTGCACTTGTGATAGTGTTGAAAATCCACTTTTCGCACTTGTGTTAGTGTTGAAAAACCACTTTTCGCACTTGTGTTGGTGCAGGAAACCAGTTTTGCACTTGTATTAGTGTGGAAAAAACACTTTTTGCACTTGTGATAGTATTAAAAAACCACTTTTCGCACTTGTGTTAGTGTTGAAAAACCTCTTTTCGCACTTGTGTTGGTGCAGGAAACCACTTTTGCACTTGTATTAGTGTGGAAAAAACACTTTTTGCACTTGTGATAGTGTTGAAAAACCACTTTTCACACTTGTGTTGGTGCAGGAAACCACTTTTGCACTTGTATTAGTGTGGAAAAAACACTTTTTGCACTTGTGATAGTGTTGAAAAACCACTTTTCGCATTTGTGTTAGTGTTGAAAAACCACTTTTCGCACTTGTGTTGGTGCAGGAAACCAGTTTTGCACTTGTATTAGTGTTGAAAAACCACTTTTTGCACTTGTGTTAGTGTTGAAAAACCACTTTTCGCACTTGTGTTAGTGTTGAAAAACCACTATTCGCACTTGTGTTGGTGCAGGAAACCACTTTTGCACTTGTATTAGTGTGGAAAAAACACTTTTTGCACTTGTGATAGTGTTGAAAAACCACATTTCGCGCTTGTGTTAGTGTTGAAAACCACTTTTCGCACTTGTGTTGGTGCAGGAAATCACTTTTGCACTTGTATTAGTGTGGAAAAAAACACTTTTTGCACTTGTGATAGTGTTGAAAAACCACTTTTCGCACTTGTGTTAGTGCAGGAAACCACTTTTGGACTTGTATTAGTGTGGAAAAACCACTTTTCGCACTTGTGATAGTATTGAAAAACCACTTTTCGCACTTGTGTCAGTGTTGAAAAACCACTTTTCGCACTTGTGTTGGTGCAGGAAACCACTTTTGCACTTGTATTAGTGTGGAAAAAACACTTTTTGCACTTGTGATAGTGTTGAAAAACCACTTTTCGCACTTGTGTTAGTGTTGAAAAACCACTTTTCGCACTTGTGTTGGTGCAGGAAACCACTTTTGCACTTGTATTAGTGTGGAAAAACCACTTTTCGCACTTGTGTTAGTGTTGAAAAACCACTTTTCGCACTTGTGTTAGTGTTGAAAAACCACTTTTCGCACTTGTGTTAGTGTTGAAAAACCACTTTTCGCACTTGTGTTGGTGCAGGAAACCACTTTTGCACTTGTATTAGTGTGGAAAAACCACTTTTCGCACTTGTGTTAGTGTTGAAAAACCACTTTTCGCACTTGTGTAAGTGTTGAAAAACCACTTTTCGCACTTGTGTAAGTGTTGAAAAACCACTTTTCACACTTGTGTTGGTGCAGGAAACCACTTTTGCACTTGTATTAGTGTGGTAAAAAACACTTTTTGCACTTGTGATAGTGTTGAAAAACCACTTTTCGCACTTGTGTTAGTGTTGAAAAACCACTTTTCGCACTTGTGTTGGTGCAGGAAACCAGTTTTGCACTTGTATTAGTGTGGAAAAAACACTTTTTGCACTTGTGATAGTATTAAAAAACCACTTTTCGCACTTGTGTTAGTGTTGAAAAACCTCTTTTCGCACTTGTGTTGGTGCAGGAAACCACTTTTGCACTTGTGTTAGTGTGGAAAAAACACTTTTTGCACTTGTGATAGTGTTGAAAAACCACTTTTCACACTTGTGTTGGTGCAGGAAACCACTTTTGCCCTTGTATTAGTGTGGAAAAAACACTTTTTGCACTTGTGATAGTGTTGAAAAACCACTTTTCGCATTTGTGTTAGTGTTGAAAAACCACTTTTCGCACTTGTGTTGGTGCAGGAAACCAGTTTTGCACTTGTATTAGTGTTGAAAAACCACTTTTTGCACTTGTGTTAGTGTTGAAAAACCACTTTTCGCACTTGTGTTAGTGTTGAAAAACCACTATTCGCACTTGTGTTGGTGCAGGAAACCACTTTTGCACTTGTATTAGTGTGGAAAAAACACTTTTTGCACTTGTGATAGTGTTGAAAAACCACATTTCGCGCTTGTGTTAGTGTTGAAAACCACTTTTCGCACTTGTGTTGGTGCAGGAAATCACTTTTGCACTTGTATTAGTGTGGAAAAAAACACTTTTTGCACTTGTGATAGTGTTGAAAAACCACTTTTCGCACTTGTGTTAGTGCAGGAAACCACTTTTGGACTTGTATTAGTGTGGAAAAACCACTTTTCGCACTTGTGTTAGTGTTGAAAAACCACTTTTCGCACTTGTGTAAGTGTTGAAAAACCACTTTTCGCACTTGTGTAAGTGTTGAAAAACCACTTTTCGCACTTGTGTTAGTGTTGAAAAACCACTTTTCGCACTTGTGTTAGTGTTGAAAAACCACATTTCACACTTGTGTTGGTGCAGGAAACCACTTTTGCACTTGTATTAGTGTGGAAAAAACACTTTTTGCACTTGTGATAGTGTTGAAAAACCACTTTTTGCACTTGTGTTAGTGTTGAAAACCCACTTTTCGCACTTGTGTTGGTGTAGGAAACCACTTTTGCACTTGTATTACTGTGGAAAAACCACTTTTCGCACTTGTGTTAGTGTTGAAAAACCACTTTTCGCACTTGTGTTAGTGTTGAAAAACCACTTTTCACACTTGTGTTGGTGCAGGAAACCACTTTTGCACTTGTATTAGTGTGGAAAAAACACTTTTCGCACTTGTGTTAGTGTTGAAAAACCACTTTTCGCACTTGTGTTGGTGCAGGAAACCACTTTTGCACTTGTATTAGTGTGGAAAAACCACTTATCGCACTTGTGTTAGTGTTGAAAAAACACTTTTTGCACTTGTGATAGTGTTGAAAAACCACTTTTTGCACCTGCGTTGGTGCAGGAAACTACTTTTGCACTTGTATTTGTGTGGAAAAAACACTTTTTGCACTTGTGATAGTGTTGAAAAACCACTTTTCGCACTTGTGTTAGTGTTGAAAAACCACTTTTCGCACTTGTGTTGGTCCAGGAAACCACTTTTGCACTTGTATTAGTGTGGAAAAAACACTTTTTGCACTTGTGATAGTGTTGAAAAACCACTTTTCGCACTTGTGTTAGTGTTGAAAAACCACTTTTCGCACTTGTGTTGGTGCAGGAAACCACTTTTGCACTTGTATTAGTGTGGAAAACCACTTTTCGCACTTGTGTTAGTGTTGAAAAACCACTTTTCGCACTTGTGTTAGTGTTGAAAAACCACTATTCGCACTTGTGTTGGTGCAGGAAACCACTTTTGCACTTGTATTAGTGTGGAAAAAACCACTTTTCGCACTTGTGTTAGTGTTGAAAAACCACTTTTTGCACTTGTGTTAGTGTTGAAAAACCACTTTTCGCACTTGTGTTAGTGTTGAAAAACCACTATTCGCACTTGTGTTGGTGCAGGAAACCACTTTTGCACTTGTATTAGTGTGGAAAAAAACACTTTTTGCACTTGTGATAGTGTTGAAAAACCACATTTCGCGCTTGTGTTAGTGTTGAAAACCACTTTTCGCACTTGTGTTGGTGCAGGAAATCACTTTTGCACTTGTATTAGTGTGGAAAAAAACACTTTTTGCACTTGTGATAGTGTTGAAAAACCACTTTTCGCACTTGTGTTAGTGCAGGAAACCACTTTTGCACTTGTATTAGTGTGGAAAAACCACTTTTCGCACTTGTGTTAGTGTTGAAAAACCACTTTTCGCACTTGTGTAAGTGTTGAAAAACCACTTTTCGCACTTGTGTAAGTGTTGAAAAACCACTTTTCACACTTGTGTTGGTGCAGGAAACCACTTTTGCACTTGTATTAGTGTGGAAAAAACACTTTTTGCACTTGTGATAGTGTTGAAAATCCACTTTTCGCACTTGTGTTAGTGTTGAAAAACCACTTTTCGCACTTGTGTTGGTGCAGGAAACCAGTTTTGCACTTGTATTAGTGTGGAAAAAACACTTTTTGCACTTGTGATAGTATTAAAAAACCACTTTTCGCACTTGTGTTAGTGTTGAAAAACCTCTTTTCGCACTTGTGTTGGTGCAGGAAACCACTTTTGCACTTGTATTAGTGTGGAAAAAACACTTTTTGCACTTGTGATAGTGTTGAAAAACCACTTTTCACACTTGTGTTGGTGCAGGAAACCACTTTTGCACTTGTATTAGTGTGGAAAAAACACTTTTTGCACTTGTGATAGTGTTGAAAAACCACTTTTCGCATTTGTGTTAGTGTTGAAAAACCACTTTTCGCACTTGTGTTGGTGCAGAAACCAGTTTTGCACTTGTATTAGTGTTGAAAAACCACTTTTTGCACTTGTGTTAGTGTTGAAAAACCACTTTTCGCACTTGTGTTAGTGTTGAAAAACCACTATTCGCACTTGTGTTGGTGCAGGAAACCACTTTTGCACTTGTATTAGTGTGGAAAAAAACACTTTTTGCACTTGTGATAGTGTTGAAAAACCACATTTCGCGCTTGTGTTAGTGTTGAAAACCACTTTTCGCACTTGTGTTGGTGCAGGAAATCACTTTTGCACTTGTATTAGTGTGGAAAAAAACACTTTTTGCACTTGTGATAGTGTTGAAAAACCACTTTTCGCACTTGTGTTAGTGCAGGAAACCACTTTTGGACTTGTATTAGTGTGGAAAAACCACTTTTCGCACTTGTGATAGTATTGAAAAACCACTTTTCGCACTTGTGTCAGTGTTGAAAAACCACTTTTCGCACTTGTGTTGGTGCAGGAAACCACTTTTGCACTTGTATTAGTGTGGAAAAAACACTTTTTGCACTTGTGATAGTGTTGAAAAACCACTTTTCGCACTTGTGTTAGTGTTGAAAAACCACTTTTCGCACTTGTGTTGGTGCAGGAAACCACTTTTGCACTTGTATTAGTGTGGAAAAACCACTTTTCGCACTTGTGTTAGTGTTGAAAAACCACTTTTCGCACTTGTGTTAGTGTTGAAAAACCACTTTTCGCACTTGTGTTAGTGTTGAAAAACCACTTTTCGCACTTGTGTTGGTGCAGGAAACCACTTTTGCACTTGTATTAGTGTGGAAAAACCACTTTTCGCACTTGTGTTAGTGTTGAAAAACCACTTTTCGCACTTGTGTAAGTGTTGAAAAACCACTTTTCGCACTTGTGTAAGTGTTGAAAAACCACTTTTCACACTTGTGTTGGTGCAGGAAACCACTTTTGCACTTGTATTAGTGTGGTAAAAAACACTTTTTGCACTTGTGATAGTGTTGAAAAACCACTTTTCGCACTTGTGTTAGTGTTGAAAAACCACTTTTCGCACTTGTGTTGGTGCAGGAAACCAGTTTTGCACTTGTATTAGTGTGGAAAAAACACTTTTTGCACTTGTGATAGTATTAAAAAACCACTTTTCGCACTTGTGTTAGTGTTGAAAAACCTCTTTTCGCACTTGTGTTGGTGCAGGAAACCACTTTTGCACTTGTGTTAGTGTGGAAAAAACACTTTTTGCACTTGTGATAGTGTTGAAAAACCACTTTTTGCACTTGTGTAAGTGTTGAAAAACCACTTTTCACACTTGTGTTGGTGCAGGAAACCACTTTTGCACTTGTATTAGTGTGGAAAAAACACTTTTTGCACTTGTGATAGTGTTGAAAATCCACTTTTCGCACTTGTGTTAGTGTTGAAAAACCACTTTTCGCACTTGTGTTGGTGCAGGAAACCAGTTTTGCACTTGTATTAGTGTGGAAAAAACACTTTTTGCACTTGTGATAGTATTAAAAAACCACTTTTCGCACTTGTGTTAGTGTTGAAAAACCTCTTTTCGCACTTGTGTTGGTGCAGGAAACCACTTTTGCACTTGTATTAGTGTGGAAAAAACACTTTTTGCACTTGTGATAGTGTTGAAAAACCACTTTTCACACTTGTGTTGGTGCAGGAAACCACTTTTGCACTTGTATTAGTGTGGAAAAAACACTTTTTGCACTTGTGATAGTGTTGAAAAACCACTTTTCGCATTTGTGTTAGTGTTGAAAAACCACTTTTCGCACTTGTGTTGGTGCAGGAAACCAGTTTTGCACTTGTATTAGTGTTGAAAAACCACTTTTTGCACTTGTGTTAGTGTTGAAAAACCACTTTTCGCACTTGTGTTAGTGTTGAAAAACCACTATTCGCACTTGTGTTGGTGCAGGAAACCACTTTTGCACTTGTATTAGTGTGGAAAAAACACTTTTTGCACTTGTGATAGTGTTGAAAAACCACATTTCGCGCTTGTGTTAGTGTTGAAAACCACTTTTCGCACTTGTGTTGGTGCAGGAAATCACTTTTGCACTTGTATTAGTGTGGAAAAAAACACTTTTTGCACTTGTGATAGTGTTGAAAAACCACTTTTCGCACTTGTGTTAGTGCAGGAAACCACTTTTGGACTTGTATTAGTGTGGAAAAACCACTTTTCGCACTTGTGATAGTATTGAAAAACCACTTTTCGCACTTGTGTCAGTGTTGAAAAACCACTTTTCGCACTTGTGTTGGTGCAGGAAACCACTTTTGCACTTGTATTAGTGTGGAAAAAACACTTTTTGCACTTGTGATAGTGTTGAAAAACCACTTTTCGCACTTGTGTTAGTGTTGAAAAACCACTTTTCGCACTTGTGTTGGTGCAGGAAACCACTTTTGCACTTGTATTAGTGTGGAAAAACCACTTTTCGCACTTGTGTTAGTGTTGAAAAACCACTTTTCGCACTTGTGTTAGTGTTGAAAAACCACTTTTCGCACTTGTGTTAGTGTTGAAAAACCACTTTTCGCACTTGTGTTGGTGCAGGAAACCACTTTTGCACTTGTATTAGTGTGGAAAAACCACTTTTCGCACTTGTGTTAGTGTTGAAAAACCACTTTTCGCACTTGTGTAAGTGTTGAAAAACCACTTTTCGCACTTGTGTAAGTGTTGAAAAACCACTTTTCACACTTGTGTTGGTGCAGGAAACCACTTTTGCACTTGTATTAGTGTGGTAAAAAACACTTTTTGCACTTGTGATAGTGTTGAAAAACCACTTTTCGCACTTGTGTTAGTGTTGAAAAACCACTTTTCGCACTTGTGTTGGTGCAGGAAACCAGTTTTGCACTTGTATTAGTGTGGAAAAAACACTTTTTGCACTTGTGATAGTATTAAAAAACCACTTTTCGCACTTGTGTTAGTGTTGAAAAACCTCTTTTCGCACTTGTGTTGGTGCAGGAAACCACTTTTGCACTTGTGTTAGTGTGGAAAAAACACTTTTTGCACTTGTGATAGTGTTGAAAAACCACTTTTCACACTTGTGTTGGTGCAGGAAACCACTTTTGCACTTGTATTAGTGTGGAAAAAACACTTTTTGCACTTGTGATAGTGTTGAAAAACCACTTTTCGCATTTGTGTTAGTGTTGAAAAACCACTTTTCGCACTTGTGTTGGTGCAGGAAACCAGTTTTGCACTTGTATTAGTGTTGAAAAACCACTTTTTGCACTTGTGTTAGTGTTGAAAAACCACTTTTCGCACTTGTGTTAGTGTTGAAAAACCACTATTCGCACTTGTGTTGGTGCAGGAAACCACTTTTGCACTTGTATTAGTGTGGAAAAAACACTTTTTGCACTTGTGATAGTGTTGAAAAACCACATTTCGCGCTTGTGTTAGTGTTGAAAACCACTTTTCGCACTTGTGTTGGTGCAGGAAATCACTTTTGCACTTGTATTAGTGTGGAAAAAAACACTTTTTGCACTTGTGATAGTGTTGAAAAACCACTTTTCGCACTTGTGTTAGTGCAGGAAACCACTTTTGGACTTGTATTAGTGTGGAAAAACCACTTTTCGCACTTGTGTTAGTGTTGAAAAACCACTTTTCGCACTTGTGTAAGTGTTGAAAAACCACTTTTCGCACTTGTGTAAGTGTTGAAAAACCACTTTTCACACTTGTGTTGGTGCAGAAAACCACTTTTGCACTTGTATTAGTGTGGAAAAAACAATTTTTGCACTTATGATAGTGTTGAAAAACCACTTTTCGCACTTGTGTTAGTGTTGAAAAACCACTTTTCGCACTTGTGTTGGTGCAGGAAACCAGTTTTGCACTTGTATTAGTGTGGAAAAAACACTTTTTGCACTTGTGATAGTATTAAAAAACCACTTTTCGCACTTGTGTTAGTGTTGAAAAACCTCTTTTCGCACTTGTGTTGGTGCAGGAAACCACTTTTGCACTTGTATTAGTGTGGAAAAAACACTTTTTGCACTTGTGATAGTGTTGAAAAACCACATTTCGCGCTTGTGTTAGTGTTGAAAACCACTTTTCGCACTTGTGTTGGTGCAGGAAATCACTTTTGCACTTGTATTAGTGTGGAAAAAAACACTTTTTGCACTTGTGATAGTGTTGAAAAACCACTTTTCGCACTTGTGTTAGTGCAGGAAACCACTTTTGGACTTGTATTAGTGTGGAAAAACCACTTTTCGCACTTGTGATAGTATTGAAAAACCACTTTTCGCACTTGTGTCAGTGTTGAAAAACCACTTTTCGCACTTGTGTTGGTGCAGGAAACCACTTTTGCACTTGTATTAGTGTGGAAAAAACACTTTTTGCACTTGTGATAGTGTTGAAAAACCACTTTTCGCACTTGTGTTAGTGTTGAAAAACCACTTTTCGCACTTGTGTTGGTGCAGGAAACCACTTTTGCACTTGTATTAGTGTGGAAAAACCACTTTTCACACTTGTGTTAGTGTTGAAAAACCACTTTTCGCACTTGTGTTAGTGTTGAAAAACCCACTTTTCGCACTTGTGTTAGTGTTGAAAAACCACTATTCGCACTTGTGTTGGTGCAGGAAACCACTTTTGCACTTGTATTAGTGTGGAAAAACCACTTTTCGCACTTGTGTTAGTGTTGAAAAACCACTTTTTGCACTTGTGTTAGTGTTGAAAAACCACTTTTCGCACTTGTGTTAGTGTTGAAAAACCACTATTCGCACTTGTGTTGGTGCAGGAAACCACTTTTGCACTTGTATTAGTGTGGAAAAAACACTTTTTGCACTTGTGATAGTGTTGAAAAACCACATTTCGCGCTTGTGTTAGTGTTGAAAACCACTTTTCGCACTTGTGTTGGTGCAGGAAATCACTTTTGCACTTGTATTAGTGTGGAAAAAAACACTTTTTGCACTTGTGATAGTGTTGAAAAACCACTTTTCGCACTTGTGTTAGTGCAGGAAACCACTTTTGCACTTGTATTAGTGTGGAAAAACCACTTTTCGCACTTGTGTTAGTGTTGAAAAACCACTTTTCGCACTTGTGTAAGTGTTGAAAAACCACTTTTCGCACTTGTGTAAGTGTTGAAAAACCACTTTTCACACTTGTGTTGGTGCAGGAAACCACTTTTGCACTTGTATTAGTGTGGAAAAAACACTTTTTGCACTTGTGATAGTGTTGAAAATCCACTTTTCGCACTTGTGTTAGTGTTGAAAAACCACTTTTCGCACTTGTGTTGGTGCAGGAAACCAGTTTTGCACTTGTATTAGTGTGGAAAAAACACTTTTTGCACTTGTGATAGTATTAAAAAACCACTTTTCGCACTTGTGTTAGTGTTGAAAAACCTCTTTTCGCACTTGTGTTGGTGCAGGAAACCACTTTTGCACTTGTATTAGTGTGGAAAAAACACTTTTTGCACTTGTGATAGTGTTGAAAAACCACTTTTCACACTTGTGTTGGTGCAGGAAACCACTTTTGCACTTGTATTAGTGTGGAAAAAACACTTTTTGCACTTGTGATAGTGTTGAAAAACCACTTTTCGCATTTGTGTTAGTGTTGAAAAACCACTTTTCGCACTTGTGTTGGTGCAGGAAACCAGTTTTGCACTTGTATTAGTGTTGAAAAACCACTTTTTGCACTTGTGTTAGTGTTGAAAAACCACTTTTCGCACTTGTGTTAGTGTTGAAAAACCACTATTCGCACTTGTGTTGGTGCAGGAAACCACTTTTGCACTTGTATTAGTGTGGAAAAAACACTTTTTGCACTTGTGATAGTGTTGAAAAACCACATTTCGCGCTTGTGTTAGTGTTGAAAACCACTTTTCGCACTTGTGTTGGTGCAGGAAATCACTTTTGCACTTGTATTAGTGTGGAAAAAAACACTTTTTGCACTTGTGATAGTGTTGAAAAACCACTTTTCGCACTTGTGTTAGTGCAGGAAACCACTTTTGGACTTGTATTAGTGTGGAAAAACCACTTTTCGCACTTGTGATAGTATTGAAAAACCACTTTTCGCACTTGTGTCAGTGTTGAAAAACCACTTTTCGCACTTCTGTTGGTGCAGGAAACCACTTTTGCACTTGTATTAGTGTGGAAAAAACACTTTTTGCACTTGTGATAGTGTTGAAAAACCACTTTTCGCACTTGTGTTAGTGTTGAAAAACCACTTTTCGCACTTGTGTTAGTGTTGAAAAACCACTTTTCGCACTTGTGTAAGTGTTGAAAAACCACTTTTCACACTTGTGTTGGTGCAGGAAACCACTTTTGCACTTGTATTAGTGTGGTAAAAAACACTTTTTGCACTTGTGATAGTGTTGAAAAACCACTTTTCGCACTTGTGTTAGTGTTGAAAAACCACTTTTCGCACTTGTGTTGGTGCAGGAAACCAGTTTTGCACTTGTATTAGTGTGGAAAAAACACTTTTTGCACTTGTGATAGTATTAAAAAACCACTTTTCGCACTTGTGTTAGTGTTGAAAAACCTCTTTTCGCACTTGTGTTGGTGCAGGAAACCACTTTTGCACTTGTGTTAGTGTGGAAAAAACACTTTTTGCACTTGTGATAGTGTTGAAAAACCACTTTTCACACTTGTGTTGGTGCAGGAAACCACTTTTGCACTTGTATTAGTGTGGAAAAAACACTTTTTGCACTTGTGATAGTGTTGAAAAACCACTTTTCGCATTTGTGTTAGTGTTGAAAAACCACTTTTCGCACTTGTGTTGGTGCAGGAAACCAGTTTTGCACTTGTATTAGTGTTGAAAAACCACTTTTTGCACTTGTGTTAGTGTTGAAAAACCACTTTTCGCACTTGTGTTAGTGTTGAAAAACCACTATTCGCACTTGTGTTGGTGCAGGAAACCACTTTTGCACTTGTATTAGTGTGGAAAAAACACTTTTTGCACTTGTGATAGTGTTGAAAAACCACATTTCGCGCTTGTATTAGTGTTGAAAACCACTTTTCGCACTTGTGTTGGTGCAGGAAATCACTTTTGCACTTGTATTAGTGTGGAAAAAAACACTTTTTGCACTTGTGATAGTGTTGAAAAACCACTTTTCGCACTTGTGTTAGTGCAGGAAACCACTTTTGGACTTGTATTAGTGTGGAAAAACCACTTTTCGCACTTGTGTTAGTGTTGAAAAACCACTTTTCGCACTTGTGTAAGTGTTGAAAAACCACTTTTCGCACTTGTGTAAGTGTTGAAAAACCACTTTTCACACTTGTGTTGGTGCAGAAAACCACTTTTGCACTTGTATTAGTGTGGAAAAAACAATTTTTGCACTTATGATAGTGTTGAAAAACCACTTTTCGCACTTGTGTTAGTGTTGAAAAACCACTTTTCGCACTTGTGTTGGTGCAGGAAACCAGTTTTGCACTTGTATTAGTGTGGAAAAAACACTTTTTGCACTTGTGATAGTATTAAAAAACCACTTTTCGCACTTGTGTTAGTGTTGAAAAACCTCTTTTCGCACTTGTGTTGGTGCAGGAAACCACTTTTGCACTTGTATTAGTGTGGAAAAAAACACTTTTTGCACTTGTGATAGTGTTGAAAAACCACTTTTCACACTTGTGTTGGTGCAGGAAACCACTTTTGCACTTGTATTAGTGTGGAAAAAACACTTTTTGCACTTGTGATAGTGTTGAAAAACCACTTTTCGCATTTGTGTTAGTGTTGAAAAACCACTTTTCGCACTTGTGTTGGTGCAGGAAACCAGTTTTGCCCTTGTATTAGTGTGGAAAAAACACTTTTTGCACTTGTGATAGTATTGAAAAACCACTTTTCGCACTTGTGTTAGTGTTGAAAAACCACTTTTCGCACTTGTGTTGGTGCAGGAAACCACTTTTGCACTTGTATTAGTGTGGAAAAAACACTTTTTGCACTTGTGATAGTGTTGAAAAACCACTTTTCGCACTTGTGTTAGTGTTGAAAAACCACTTTTCGCACTTGTGTTGTTGCAGGAAACCACTTTTGCACTTGTATTAGTGTGGAGAAACCACTTTTCGCACTTGTGTTAGTGTTGAAAAACCACTTTTCGCACTTGTGTTAGTGTTGAAAAACCACTATTCGCACTTGTGTTGGTGCAGGAAACCACTTTTGCACTTGTATTAGTGTGGAAAAACCACTTTTCGCACTTGTGTTAGTGTTGAAAAACCACTTTTCGCACTTGTGTTAGTGTTGAAAAACCACTTTTCGCACTTGTGTTAGTGTTGAAAAAACACTTTTCACACTTGTGTTGGTGCAGGAAACCACTTTTGCACTTGCATTAGTGTGGAAAAAACACTTTTTGCACTTGTGATAGTGTTGAAAAACCACTTTTTGCACTTGTGTTAGTGTTGAAAAACCACTTTTCGCACTTGTGTTGGTGCAGGAAACCACTTTTGCACTTGTATTAGTGTGGAAAAAACCACTTTTCGCACTTGTGTTAGTGTTGAAAAAACCACTTTTCGCATTTGTGTTAGTGTTGAAAAACCACTTTTCGCACTTGTGTTAGTGTTGAAAAACCACATTTCACACTTGTGTTGGTGCAGGAAACCACTTTTGCACTTGTATTAGTGTGGAAAAAACACTTTTTGCACTTGTGATAGTGTTGAAAAACCACTTTTTGCACTTGTGTTAGTGTTGAAAACCCACTTTTCGCACTTGTGTTGGTGCAGGATACCACTTTTGCACTTGTATTAGTGTGGAAAAAACACTTTTTGCACTTGTGATAGTATTGAAAAACCACTTTTCGCACTTGTGTTGGTGCAGGAAACCACTTTTGCACTTGTATTAGTGTGGAAAAACCACTTTTCGCACTTGTGTTAATGTTGAAAAACTACTTTTCGCACTTGTGTTGGTGCAGGAAACCAGTTTTGCACTTGTATTAGTGTGGAAAAAACACTTTTTGCACTTGTGATAGTATTAAAAAACCACTTTTCGCACTTGTGTTAGTGTTGAAAAACCACTTTTCGCACTTGTGTTGGTGCAGGAAACCACTTTTCCACTTGTATTAGTGTGGAAAAAACACTTTTTGCACTTGTGATAGTGTTGAAAAACCACTTTTCGCACTTGTGTTAGTGTTGAAAAACCACTTTTCGCACTTATGTTGGTGCAGGAAACCACTTTTGCACTTGTATTAGTGTGGAGAAACCACTTTTCGCACTTGTGTTAGTGTTGAAAAACCACTTTTCGCACTTGTGTTAGTGTTGAAAAACCACTATTCGCACTTGTGTTGGTGCAGGAAACCACTTTTGTACTTGTATTAGTGTGGAAAAACCACTTTTCGCACTTGTGTTAGTGTTGAAAAACCACTTTTCGCACTTTTGTTAGTGTTGAAAAACCACTTTTCGCACTTGTGTTAGTGTTGAAAAACCACTTTTCACATTTGTGTTGGTGCAGGAAACCACTTTTGCACTTGTATTAGTGTGGAAAAACACTTTTTGCACTTGTGGTAGTGTTGAAAAACCACTTTTTGCACTTGTGTTAGTGTTGAAAAACCACTTTTCGCACTTGTGTTGGTGCAGGATACCACTTTTGCACTTGTATTAGTGTGGAAAAAACACTTTTTGCACTTGTGATAGTATTGAAAAACCACTTTTCGCACTTGTGTTGGTGCAGGAAACCACTTTTGCACTTGTATTAGTGTGGAAAAACCACTTTTCGCACTTGTGTTAGTGTTGAAAAACCACTTTTCGCACTTGTGTTAGTGTTGAAAAACCACTATTCGCACTTGTGTTGGTGCAGGAAACCACTTTTGCACTTGTATTAGTGTGGAAAAACCACTTTTCGCACTTGTGTTAGTGTTGAAAAACCACTTTTCGCACTTGTGGTAGTTTTGAAAAACCACTTTTCGCACTTGTGTTGGTGCAGGAAACCACTTTTGCACTTGTATTAGTGTGGAAAAACCACTTTTCGCACTTGTGTTAGTGTTGAAAAACCACTTTTCGCACTTGTGTTTGTGTTGAAAAACCACTTTTTGCACTTGTGTTAGTGTTGAAAAACCACTTTTCACACTTGTGTTGGTGCAGGAAACCACTTTTTCACTTGTATTAGTGTGGAAAAAACACTTTTTGCACTTGTGATAGTGTTGAAAAACCACTTTTCGCACTTGTGTTAGTGTTGAAAAACCACTTTTCGCACTTGTGTTGGTGCAGGAAACCACTTTTGCACTTGTATTAGTGTGGAAAAACCACTTATCGCACTTGTGTTAGTGTTGAAAAAACACTTTTTGCACTTGTGATAGTGTTGAAAAACCACTTTTCGCACCTGCGTTGGTGCAGGAAACCACTTTTGCACTTGTATTTGTGTGGAAAAAACACTTTTTGCACTTGTGATAGTGTTGAAAAACCACTTTTCGCACTTGTGTTAGTGTTGAAAAACCACTTTTCGCACTTGTGTTGGTCCAGGAAACCACTTTTGCACTTGTATTAGTGTGGAAAAACCACTTTTCGCACTTGTGTTAGTGTTGAAAAACCACTTTTCGCACTTGTGTTAGTGTTGAAAAACCACTTTTCGCACTTGTGTTAGTGTTGAAAAACCACTTTTCACACTTGTGTTGGTGCAGGAAACCACTTTTGCACTTGTATTAGTGTGGAAAAAACACTTTTTGCACTTGTGATAGTGTTGAAAAACCACTTTTTGCACTTGTGTTAGTGTTGAAAACCCACTTTTCGCACTTGTGTTGGTGCAGGATACCACTTTTGCACTTGTATTAGTGTGGAAAAAACACTTTTTGCACTTGTGATAGTATTGAAAAACCACTTTTCGCACTTGTGTTGGTGCAGGAAACCACTTTTGCACTTGTATTAGTGTGGAAAAACCACTTTTCGCACTTGTGTTAATGTTGAAAAACTACTTTTCGCACTTGTGTTGGTGCAGGAAACCAGTTTTGCACTTGTATTAGTGTGGAAAAAACACTTTTTGCACTTGTGATAGTATTAAAAAACCACTTTTCGCACTTGTGTTAGTGTTGAAAAACCACTTTTCGCACTTGTGTTGGTGCAGGAAACCACTTTTCCACTTGTATTAGTGTGGAAAAAACACTTTTTGCACTTGTGATAGTGTTGAAAAACCACTTTTCGCACTTGTGTTAGTGTTGAAAAACCACTTTTCGCACTTATGTTGGTGCAGGAAACCACTTTTGCACTTGTATTAGTGTGGAGAAACCACTTTTCGCACTTGTGTTAGTGTTGAAAAACCACTTTTCGCACTTGTGTTAGTGTTGAAAAACCACTATTCGCACTTGTGTTGGTGCAGGAAACCACTTTTGTACTTGTATTAGTGTGGAAAAACCACTTTTCGCACTTGTGTTAGTGTTGAAAAACCACTTTTCGCACTTTTGTTAGTGTTGAAAAACCACTTTTCGCACTTGTGTTAGTGTTGAAAAACCACTTTTCACATTTGTGTTGGTGCAGGAAACCACTTTTGCACTTGTATTAGTGTGGAAAAACACTTTTTGCACTTGTGGTAGTGTTGAAAAACCACTTTTTGCACTTGTGTTAGTGTTGAAAAACCACTTTTCGCACTTGTGTTGGTGCAGGATACCACTTTTGCACTTGTATTAGTGTGGAAAAAACACTTTTTGCACTTGTGATAGTATTGAAAAACCACTTTTCGCACTTGTGTTGGTGCAGGAAACCACTTTTGCACTTGTATTAGTGTGGAAAAACCACTTTTCGCACTTGTGTTAGTGTTGAAAAACCACTTTTCGCACTTGTGTTAGTGTTGAAAAACCACTATTCGCACTTGTGTTGGTGCAGGAAACCACTTTTGCACTTGTATTAGTGTGGAAAAAAACACTTTTTGCACTTGTGATAGTGTTGAAAAACCACTTTTCGCACTTGTGTTAGTGCAGGAAACCACTTTTGGACTTGTATTAGTGTGGAAAAACCACTTTTCGCACTTGTGATAGTATTGAAAAACCACTTTTCGCACTTGTGTCAGTGTTGAAAAACCACTTTTCGCACTTCTGTTGGTGCAGGAAACCACTTTTGCACTTGTATTAGTGTGGAAAAAACACTTTTTGCACTTGTGATAGTGTTGAAAAACCACTTTTCGCACTTGTGTTAGTGTTGAAAAACCACTTTTCGCACTTGTGTTAGTGTTGAAAAACCACTTTTCGCACTTGTGTTAGTGTTGAAAAACCACTTTTCGCACTTGTGTTGGTGCAGGAAACCACTTTTGCACTTGTATTAGTGTGGAAAAACCACTTTTCGCACTTGTGTTAGTGTTGAAAAACCACTTTTCGCACTTGTGTAAGTGTTGAAAAACCACTTTTCGCACTTGTGTAAGTGTTGAAAAACCACTTTTCACACTTGTGTTGGTGCAGGAAACCACTTTTGCACTTGTATTAGTGTGGTAAAAAACACTTTTTGCACTTGTGATAGTGTTGAAAAACCACTTTTCGCACTTGTGTTAGTGTTGAAAAACCACTTTTCGCACTTGTGTTGGTGCAGGAAACCAGTTTTGCACTTGTATTAGTGTGGAAAAAACACTTTTTGCACTTGTGATAGTATTAAAAAACCACTTTTCGCACTTGTGTTAGTGTTGAAAAACCTCTTTTCGCACTTGTGTTGGTGCAGGAAACCACTTTTGCACTTGTGTTAGTGTGGAAAAAACACTTTTTGCACTTGTGATAGTGTTGAAAAACCACTTTTCACACTTGTGTTGGTGCAGGAAACCACTTTTGCACTTGTATTAGTGTGGAAAAAACACTTTTTGCACTTGTGATAGTGTTGAAAAACCACTTTTCGCATTTGTGTTAGTGTTGAAAAACCACTTTTCGCACTTGTGTTGGTGCAGGAAACCAGTTTTGCACTTGTATTAGTGTTGAAAAACCACTTTTTGCACTTGTGTTAGTGTTGAAAAACCACTTTTCGCACTTGTGTTAGTGTTGAAAAACCACTATTCGCACTTGTGTTGGTGCAGGAAACCACTTTTGCACTTGTATTAGTGTGGAAAAAACACTTTTTGCACTTGTGATAGTGTTGAAAAACCACATTTCGCGCTTGTATTAGTGTTGAAAACCACTTTTCGCACTTGTGTTGGTGCAGGAAATCACTTTTGCACTTGTATTAGTGTGGAAAAAAACACTTTTTGCACTTGTGATAGTGTTGAAAAACCACTTTTCGCACTTGTGTTAGTGCAGGAAACCACTTTTGGACTTGTATTAGTGTGGAAAAACCACTTTTCGCACTTGTGTTAGTGTTGAAAAACCACTTTTCGCACTTGTGTAAGTGTTGAAAAACCACTTTTCGCACTTGTGTAAGTGTTGAAAAACCACTTTTCACACTTGTGTTGGTGCAGAAAACCACTTTTGCACTTGTATTAGTGTGGAAAAAACAATTTTTGCACTTATGATAGTGTTGAAAAACCACTTTTCGCACTTGTGTTAGTGTTGAAAAACCACTTTTCGCACTTGTGTTGGTGCAGGAAACCAGTTTTGCACTTGTATTAGTGTGGAAAAAACACTTTTTGCACTTGTGATAGTATTAAAAAACCACTTTTCGCACTTGTGTTAGTGTTGAAAAACCTCTTTTCGCACTTGTGTTGGTGCAGGAAACCACTTTTGCACTTGTATTAGTGTGGAAAAAAACACTTTTTGCACTTGTGATAGTGTTGAAAAACCACTTTTCACACTTGTGTTGGTGCAGGAAACCACTTTTGCACTTGTATTAGTGTGGAAAAAACACTTTTTGCACTTGTGATAGTGTTGAAAAACCACTTTTCGCATTTGTGTTAGTGTTGAAAAACCACTTTTCGCACTTGTGTTGGTGCAGGAAACCAGTTTTGCCCTTGTATTAGTGTGGAAAAAACACTTTTTGCACTTGTGATAGTATTGAAAAACCACTTTTCGCACTTGTGTTAGTGTTGAAAAACCACTTTTCGCACTTGTGTTGGTGCAGGAAACCACTTTTGCACTTGTATTAGTGTGGAAAAAACACTTTTTGCACTTGTGATAGTGTTGAAAAACCACTTTTCGCACTTGTGTTAGTGTTGAAAAACCACTTTTCGCACTTGTGTTGTTGCAGGAAACCACTTTTGCACTTGTATTAGTGTGGAGAAACCACTTTTCGCACTTGTGTTAGTGTTGAAAAACCACTTTTCGCACTTGTGTTAGTGTTGAAAAACCACTATTCGCACTTGTGTTGGTGCAGGAAACCACTTTTGCACTTGTATTAGTGTGGAAAAACCACTTTTCGCACTTGTGTTAGTGTTGAAAAACCACTTTTCGCACTTGTGTTAGTGTTGAAAAACCACTTTTCGCACTTGTGTTAGTGTTGAAAAAACACTTTTCACACTTGTGTTGGTGCAGGAAACCACTTTTGCACTTGCATTAGTGTGGAAAAAACACTTTTTGCACTTGTGATAGTGTTGAAAAACCACTTTTTGCACTTGTGTTAGTGTTGAAAAACCACTTTTCGCACTTGTGTTGGTGCAGGAAACCACTTTTGCACTTGTATTAGTGTGGAAAAAACCACTTTTCGCACTTGTGTTAGTGTTGAAAAAACCACTTTTCGCATTTGTGTTAGTGTTGAAAAACCACTTTTCGCACTTGTGTTAGTGTTGAAAAACCACATTTCACACTTGTGTTGGTGCAGGAAACCACTTTTGCACTTGTATTAGTGTGGAAAAAACACTTTTTGCACTTGTGATAGTGTTGAAAAACCACTTTTTGCACTTGTGTTAGTGTTGAAAACCCACTTTTCGCACTTGTGTTGGTGCAGGATACCACTTTTGCACTTGTATTAGTGTGGAAAAAACACTTTTTGCACTTGTGATAGTATTGAAAAACCACTTTTCGCACTTGTGTTGGTGCAGGAAACCACTTTTGCACTTGTATTAGTGTGGAAAAACCACTTTTCGCACTTGTGTTAATGTTGAAAAACTACTTTTCGCACTTGTGTTGGTGCAGGAAACCAGTTTTGCACTTGTATTAGTGTGGAAAAAACACTTTTTGCACTTGTGATAGTATTAAAAAACCACTTTTCGCACTTGTGTTAGTGTTGAAAAACCACTTTTCGCACTTGTGTTGGTGCAGGAAACCACTTTTCCACTTGTATTAGTGTGGAAAAAACACTTTTTGCACTTGTGATAGTGTTGAAAAACCACTTTTCGCACTTGTGTTAGTGTTGAAAAACCACTTTTCGCACTTATGTTGGTGCAGGAAACCACTTTTGCACTTGTATTAGTGTGGAGAAACCACTTTTCGCACTTGTGTTAGTGTTGAAAAACCACTTTTCGCACTTGTGTTAGTGTTGAAAAACCACTATTCGCACTTGTGTTGGTGCAGGAAACCACTTTTGTACTTGTATTAGTGTGGAAAAACCACTTTTCGCACTTGTGTTAGTGTTGAAAAACCACTTTTCGCACTTTTGTTAGTGTTGAAAAACCACTTTTCGCACTTGTGTTAGTGTTGAAAAACCACTTTTCACATTTGTGTTGGTGCAGGAAACCACTTTTGCACTTGTATTAGTGTGGAAAAACACTTTTTGCACTTGTGGTAGTGTTGAAAAACCACTTTTTGCACTTGTGTTAGTGTTGAAAAACCACTTTTCGCACTTGTGTTGGTGCAGGATACCACTTTTGCACTTGTATTAGTGTGGAAAAAACACTTTTTGCACTTGTGATAGTATTGAAAAACCACTTTTCGCACTTGTGTTGGTGCAGGAAACCACTTTTGCACTTGTATTAGTGTGGAAAAACCACTTTTCGCACTTGTGTTAGTGTTGAAAAACCACTTTTCGCACTTGTGTTAGTGTTGAAAAACCACTATTCGCACTTGTGTTGGTGCAGGAAACCACTTTTGCACTTGTATTAGTGTGGAAAAACCACTTTTCGCACTTGTGTTAGTGTTGAAAAACCACTTTTCGCACTTGTGGTAGTTTTGAAAAACCACTTTTCGCACTTGTGTTGGTGCAGGAAACCACTTTTGCACTTGTATTAGTGTGGAAAAACCACTTTTCGCACTTGTGTTAGTGTTGAAAAACCACTTTTCGCACTTGTGTTTGTGTTGAAAAACCACTTTTTGCACTTGTGTTAGTGTTGAAAAACCACTTTTCACACTTGTGTTGGTGCAGGAAACCACTTTTTCACTTGTATTAGTGTGGAAAAAACACTTTTTGCACTTGTGATAGTGTTGAAAAACCACTTTTCGCACTTGTGTTAGTGTTGAAAAACCACTTTTCGCACTTGTGTTGGTGCAGGAAACCACTTTTGCACTTGTATTAGTGTGGAAAAACCACTTATCGCACTTGTGTTAGTGTTGAAAAAACACTTTTTGCACTTGTGATAGTGTTGAAAAACCACTTTTCGCACCTGCGTTGGTGCAGGAAACCACTTTTGCACTTGTATTTGTGTGGAAAAAACACTTTTTGCACTTGTGATAGTGTTGAAAAACCACTTTTCGCACTTGTGTTAGTGTTGAAAAACCACTTTTCGCACTTGTGTTGGTCCAGGAAACCACTTTTGCACTTGTATTAGTGTGGAAAAACCACTTTTCGCACTTGTGTTAGTGTTGAAAAACCACTTTTCGCACTTGTGTTAGTGTTGAAAAACCACTTTTCGCACTTGTGTTAGTGTTGAAAAACCACTTTTCACACTTGTGTTGGTGCAGGAAACCACTTTTGCACTTGTATTAGTGTGGAAAAAACACTTTTTGCACTTGTGATAGTGTTGAAAAACCACTTTTTGCACTTGTGTTAGTGTTGAAAACCCACTTTTCGCACTTGTGTTGGTGCAGGATACCACTTTTGCACTTGTATTAGTGTGGAAAAAACACTTTTTGCACTTGTGATAGTATTGAAAAACCACTTTTCGCACTTGTGTTGGTGCAGGAAACCACTTTTGCACTTGTATTAGTGTGGAAAAACCACTTTTCGCACTTGTGTTAATGTTGAAAAACTACTTTTCGCACTTGTGTTGGTGCAGGAAACCAGTTTTGCACTTGTATTAGTGTGGAAAAAACACTTTTTGCACTTGTGATAGTATTAAAAAACCACTTTTCGCACTTGTGTTAGTGTTGAAAAACCACTTTTCGCACTTGTGTTGGTGCAGGAAACCACTTTTCCACTTGTATTAGTGTGGAAAAAACACTTTTTGCACTTGTGATAGTGTTGAAAAACCACTTTTCGCACTTGTGTTAGTGTTGAAAAACCACTTTTCGCACTTATGTTGGTGCAGGAAACCACTTTTGCACTTGTATTAGTGTGGAGAAACCACTTTTCGCACTTGTGTTAGTGTTGAAAAACCACTTTTCGCACTTGTGTTAGTGTTGAAAAACCACTATTCGCACTTGTGTTGGTGCAGGAAACCACTTTTGTACTTGTATTAGTGTGGAAAAACCACTTTTCGCACTTGTGTTAGTGTTGAAAAACCACTTTTCGCACTTTTGTTAGTGTTGAAAAACCACTTTTCGCACTTGTGTTAGTGTTGAAAAACCACTTTTCACATTTGTGTTGGTGCAGGAAACCACTTTTGCACTTGTATTAGTGTGGAAAAACACTTTTTGCACTTGTGGTAGTGTTGAAAAACCACTTTTTGCACTTGTGTTAGTGTTGAAAAACCACTTTTCGCACTTGTGTTGGTGCAGGATACCACTTTTGCACTTGTATTAGTGTGGAAAAAACACTTTTTGCACTTGTGATAGTATTGAAAAACCACTTTTCGCACTTGTGTTGGTGCAGGAAACCACTTTTGCACTTGTATTAGTGTGGAAAAACCACTTTTCGCACTTGTGTTAGTGTTGAAAAACCACTTTTCGCACTTGTGTTAGTGTTGAAAAACCACTATTCGCACTTGTGTTGGTGCAGGAAACCACTTTTGCACTTGTATTAGTGTGGAAAAACCACTTTTCGCACTTGTGTTAGTGTTGAAAAACCACTTTTCGCACTTGTGGTAGTTTTGAAAAACCACTTTTCGCACTTGTGTTGGTGCAGGAAACCACTTTTGCACTTGTATTAGTGTGGAAAAACCACTTTTCGCACTTGTGTTAGTGTTGAAAAACCACTTTTCGCACTTGTGTTTGTGTTGAAAAACCACTTTTTGCACTTGTGTTAGTGTTGAAAAACCACTTTTCACACTTGTGTTGGTGCAGGAAACCACTTTTTCACTTGTATTAGTGTGGAAAAAACACTTTTTGCACTTGTGATAGTGTTGAAAAACCACTTTTCGCACTTGTGTTAGTGTTGAAAAACCACTTTTCGCACTTGTGTTGGTGCAGGAAACCACTTTTGCACTTGTATTAGTGTGGAAAAACCACTTATCGCACTTGTGTTAGTGTTGAAAAAACACTTTTTGCACTTGTGATAGTGTTGAAAAACCACTTTTCGCACCTGCGTTGGTGCAGGAAACCACTTTTGCACTTGTATTTGTGTGGAAAAAACACTTTTTGCACTTGTGATAGTGTTGAAAAACC
The DNA here is from genome assembly GCF_964187855.1 of Myxine glutinosa. Classification (NCBI taxonomy): domain Eukaryota; kingdom Metazoa; phylum Chordata; class Myxini; order Myxiniformes; family Myxinidae; genus Myxine; species Myxine glutinosa. The sequence goes on from NW_027617101.1 coordinate 34,695, forward strand.
ACTTTTCGCACTTGTGTTAGTGTTGAAAAACCACTTTTCGCACTTGTGTTGGTCCAGGAAACCACTTTTGCACTTGTATTAGTGTGGAAAAACCACTTTTCGCACTTGTGTTAGTGTTGAAAAACCACTTTTCGCACTTGTGTTAGTGTTGAAAAACCACTTTTCGCACTTGTGTTAGTGTTGAAAAACCACTTTTCACACTTGTGTTGGTGCAGGAAACCACTTTTGCACTTGCATTAGTGTGGAAAAAACACTTTTTGCACTTGTGATAGTGTTGAAAAACCACTTTTTGCACTTGTGTTAGTGTTGAAAAACCACTTTTCGCACTTGTGTTGGTGCAGGAAACCACTTTTGCACTTGTATTAGTGTGGAAAAACCACTTTTCGCACTTGTGTTAGTGTTGAAAAACCACTTTTCGCACTTGTGTTAGTGTTGAAAAACCACTTTTCGCACTTGTGTTAGTGTTGAAAAACCACTTTTCGCACTTGTGTTAGTGTTGAAAAACCACTTTTCGCACTTGTGTTAGTGTTGAAAAACCACTTTTCACACTTGTGTTGGTGCAGGAAACCACTTTTGCACTTGCATTAGTGTGGAAAAAACACTTTTTGCACTTGTGATAGTGTTGAAACACCACTTTTTGCACTTGTGTTAGTGTTGAAAAACCACTTTTCGCACTTGTGTTGGTGCAGGAAACCACTTTTGCACTTGTATTAGTGTGGAAAAACCACTTTTCGCACTTGTGTTAGTGTTGAAAAACCACTTTTCGCACTTGTGTTAGTGTTGAAAAACCACATTTCACACTTGTGTTGGTGCAGGAAACCACTTTTGCACTTGTATTAGTGTGGAAAAAACACTTTTTGCACTTGTGATAGTGTTGAAAAACCACTTTTTGCACTTGTGTTAGTGTTGAAAACCCACTTTTCGCACTTGTGTTGGTGTAGGAAACCACTTTTGCACTTGTATTACTGTGGAAAAACCACTTTTCGCACTTGTGTTAGTGTTGAAAAACCACTTTTCGCACTTGTGTTAGTGTTGAAAAACCACTTTTCACACTTGTGTTGGTGCAGGAAACCACTTTTGCACTTGTATTAGTGTGGAAAAAACACTTTTCGCACTTGTGTTAGTGTTGAAAAACCACTTTTCGCACTTGTGTTGGTGCAGGAAACCACTTTTGCACTTGTATTAGTGTGGAAAAACCACTTATCGCACTTGTGTTAGTGTTGAAAAAACACTTTTTGCACTTGTGATAGTGTTGAAAAACCACTTTTTGCACCTGCGTTGGTGCAGGAAACCACTTTTGCACTTGTATTTGTGTGGAAAAAACACTTTTTGCACTTGTGATAGTGTTGAAAAACCACTTTTCGCACTTGTGTTAGTGTTGAAAAACCACTTTTCGCACTTGTGTTGGTCCAGGAAACCACTTTTGCACTTGTATTAGTGTGGAAAAAACACTTTTTGCACTTGTGATAGTGTTGAAAAACCACTTTTCGCACTTGTGTTAGTGTTGAAAAACCACTTTTCGCACTTGTGTTGGTGCAGGAAACCACTTTTGCACTTGTATTAGTGTGGAAAACCACTTTTCGCACTTGTGTTAGTGTTGAAAAACCACTTTTCGCACTTGTGTTAGTGTTGAAAAACCACTATTCGCACTTGTGTTAGTGTTGAAAAACCACTATTCGCACTTGTGTTGGTGCAGGAAACCACTTTTGCACTTGTATTAGTGTGGAAAAACCACTTTTCACACTTGTGTTAGTGTTGAAAAACCACTTTTCGCATTTGTGTTAGTGTTGAAAAACCACTTTTCGCACTTGTGTTAGTGTTGAAAAACCACTTTTCACACTTGTGTTGGTGCAGGAAACCACTTTTGCACTTGTATTAGTGTGGAAAAAACACTTTTTGCACTTGTGATAGTGTTGAAAAACCACTTTTTGCACTTGTGTTAGTGTTGAAAAACCACTTTTCGCACTTGTGTTGGTGCAGGATACCACTTTTGCACTTGTATTAGTGTGGAAAAAACACTTTTTGCACTTGTGATAGTATTGAAAAACCACTTTTCGCACTTGTGTTGGTGCAGGAAACCACTTTTGCACTTGTATTAGTGTGGAAAAACCACTTTTCGCACTTGTGTTAGTGTTGAAAAACTACTTTTCGCACTTGTGTTGGTGCAGGAAACCAGTTTTGCACTTGTATTAGTGTGGAAAAAACACTTTTTGCACTTGTGATAGTATTAAAAAACCACTTTTCGCACTTGTGTTAGTGTTGAAAAACCACTTTTCGCACTTGTGTTGGTGCAGGAAACCACTTTTCCACTTGTATTAGTGTGGAAAAAACACTTTTTGCACTTGTGATAGTGTTGAAAAACCACTTTTCGCACTTGTGTTAGTGTTGAAAAACCACTTTTCGCACTTATGTTGGTGCAGGAAACCACTTTTGCACTTGTATTAGTGTGGAGAAACCACTTTTCGCACTTGTGTTAGTGTTGAAAAACCACTTTTCGCACTTGTGTTAGTGTTGAAAAACCACTATTCGCACTTGTGTTGGTGCAGGAAACCACTTTTGCACTTGTATTAGTGTGGAAAAACCACTTTTCGCACTTGTGTTAGTGTTGAAAAACCACTTTTCGCACTTTTGTTAGTGTTGAAAAACCACTTTTCGCACTTGTGTTAGTGTTGAAAAACCACTTTTCACATTTGTGTTGGTGCAGGAAACCACTTTTGCACTTGTATTAGTGTGGAAAAACACTTTTTGCACTTGTGATAGTGTTGAAAAACCACTTTTTGCACTTGTGTTAGTGTTGAAAAACCACTTTTCGCACTTGTGTTGGTGCAGGATACCACTTTTGCACTTGTATTAGTGTGGAAAAAACACTTTTTGCACTTGTGATAGTATTGAAAAACCACTTTTCGCACTTGTGTTGGTGCAGGAAACCACTTTTGCACTTGTATTAGTGTGGAAAAACCACTTTTCGCACTTGTGTTAGTGTTGAAAAACCACTTTTCGCACTTGTGTTAGTGTTGAAAAACCACTATTCGCACTTGTGTTGGTGCAGGAAACCACTTTTGCACTTGTATTAGTGTGGAAAAACCACTTTTCGCACTTGTGTTAGTGTTGAAAAACCACTTTTCGCACTTGTGGTAGTTTTGAAAAACCACTTTTCGCACTTGTGTTGGTGCAGGAAACCACTTTTGCACTTGTATTAGTGTGGAAAAACCACTTTTCGCACTTGTGTTAGTGTTGAAAAACCACTTTTCGCACTTGTGTTTGTGTTGAAAAACCACTTTTTGCACTTGTGTTAGTGTTGAAAAACCACTTTTCACACTTGTGTTGGTGCAGGAAACCACTTTTTCACTTGTATTAATGTGGAAAAAACACTTTTTGCACTTGTGATAGTGTTGAAAAACCACTTTTCGCACTTGTGTTAGTGTTGAAAAACCACTTTTCGCACTTGTGTTGGTGCAGGAAACCACTTTTGCACTTGTATTAGTGTGGAAAAACCACTTATCGCACTTGTGTTAGTGTTGAAAAAACACTTTTTGCACTTGTGATAGTGTTGAAAAACCACTTTTCGCACCTGCGTTGGTGCAGGAAACCACTTTTGCACTTGTATTTGTGTGGAAAAAACACTTTTTGCACTTGTGATAGTGTTGAAAAACCACTTTTCGCACTTGTGTTAGTGTTGAAAAACCACTTTTCGCACTTGTGTTGGTCCAGGAAACCACTTTTGCACTTGTATTAGTGTGGAAAAAACACTTTTTGCACTTGTGATAGTGTTGAAAAACCACTTTTCGCACTTGTGTTAGTGTTGAAAAACCACTTTTCGCACTTGTGTTGGTGCAGGAAACCACTTTTGCACTTGTATTAGTGTGGAAAACCACTTTTCGCACTTGTGTTAGTGTTGAAAAACCACTTTTCGCACTTGTGTTAGTGTTGAAAAACCACTATTCGCACTTGTGTTGGTGCAGGAAACCACTTTTGCACTTGTATTAGTGTGGAAAAACCACTTTTCGCACTTGTGTTAGTGTTGAAAAACCACTTTTTGCACTTGTGTTAGTGTTGAAAAACCACTTTTCGCACTTGTGTTAGTGTTGAAAAACCACTATTCGCACTTGTGTTGGTGCAGGAAACCACTTTTGCACTTGTATTAGTGTGGAAAAAACACTTTTTGCACTTGTGATAGTGTTGAAAAACCACATTTCGCGCTTGTGTTAGTGTTGAAAACCACTTTTCGCACTTGTGTTGGTGCAGGAAATCACTTTTGCACTTGTATTGGTGTGGAAAAAAACACTTTTTGCACTTGTGATAGTGTTGAAAAACCACTTTTCGCACTTGTGTTATTGCAGGAAACCACTTTTGCACTTGTATTAGTGTGGAAAAACCACTTTTCGCACTTGTGTTAGTGTTGAAAAACCACTTTTCGCACTTGTGTAAGTGTTGAAAAACCACTTTTCGCACTTGTGTAAGTGTTGAAAAACCACTTTTCACACTTGTGTTGGTGCAGGATACCACTTTTGCACTTGTATTAGTGTGGTAAAAAACACTTTTTGCACTTGTGATAGTGTTGAAAAACCACTTTTCGCACTTGTGTTAGTGTTGAAAAACCACTTTTCGCACTTGTGTTGGTGCAGGAAACCAGTTTTGCACTTGTATTAGTGTGGAAAACACACTTTTTGCACTTGTGATAGTGTTGAAAAACCACTTTTCGCACTTGTGTTAGTGTTGAAAAACCACTTTTCGCACTTGTGTTGGTGCAGGAAACCACTTTTGCACTTGTATTAGTGTGGAGAAACCACTTTTCGCACTTGTGTTAGTGTTGAAAAACCACTTTTCGCACTTGTGTTAGTGTTGAAAAACCACTATTCGCACTTGTGTTGGTGCAGGAAACCATTTTTGCACTTGTATTAGTGTGGAAAAACCACTTTTCGCACTTGTGTTAGTGTTGAAAAACCACTTTTCGCACTTGTGTTAGTGTTGAAAAACCACTTTTCGCACTTGTGTTAGTGTTGAAAAACCACTTTTCACACTTGTGTTGGTGCAGGAAACCACTTCTGCACTTGTATTAGTGTGGAAAAAACACTTTTTGCACTTGTGATAGTGTTGAAAAATCACTTTTTGCACTTGTGTTAGTGTTGAAAAACCACTTTTCGCACTTGTGATAGTGTTGAAAAACCACTTTTCGCACTTGTGTTGGTGCAGGAAACCACTTTTGCACTTGTATTAGTGTGGAAAAACCACTTTTCGCACTTGTGTTAGTGTTGAAAAACCACTTTTCGCACTTGTGTTAGTGTTGAAAAACCACTTTTCACACTTGTGTTGGTGCAGGAAACCACTTTTGCACTTGTATTAGTGTGGAAAAAACACATTTTGCACTTGTAATAGTGTTGAAAAACCACTTTTCGCACTTGTGTTAGTGTTGAAAATCCACTTTTCGCACTTGTGTTGGTGCAGGAAACCACTTTTGCACTTGTATTACTGTGGAAAAACCACTTTTCGCACTTGTGTTAGTGTTGAAAAAACACTTTTCGCACTTGTGTTAGTGTTGAAAAACCACTTTTCACACTTGTGTTGGTGCAGGAAACCACTTTTGCACTTGTATTAGTGTGGAAAAAACACTTTTTGCACTTGTGATAGTGTTGAAAAACCACTTTTTGCACTTGTGTTAGTGTTGAAAAACCACTTTTCGCACTTGTGATAGTGTTGAAAAACCACTTTTCGCACTTGTGTTGGTGCAGGAAACCACTTTTGCACTTGTATTAGTGTGGAAAAACCACTTTTCGCACTTGAGTTAGTGTTGAAAAGCCACTTTTCGCACTTGTGATAGTGTTGAAAAACCACTTTTCGCACTTGTGTTGGTACAGGAAACCACTTTTGCACTTGTATTAGTGTGGAAAAACCACTTTTCGCACTTGTGTTAGTGTTGAAAAACCACTTTTCGCACTTGTGTTAGTGTTGAAAAACCACTTTTCACACTTGTGTTGGTGCAGGAAACCACTTTTGCACTTGTATTAGTGTGGACAAAACACTTTTTGCACTTGTGATAGTGTTGAAAAACCACTTTTCGCACTTGTGTTAGTGTTGAAAACCCACTTTTCGCACTTGTGTTGGTGCAGGAAACCACTTTTGCACTTGTATTACTGTGGAAAAACCACTTTTCGCACTTGTGTTAGTGTTGAAAAAACACTTTTTGCACTTGTGATAGTGTTGAAAAACCACTTTTTGCACTTGTGTTAGTGTTGAAAAACCATTTTTGCACTTGTGATAGTGTTGAAAAACCACTTTTCGCACTTGTGTTGGTGCAGGAAACCACTTTTGCACTTGTATTAGTGTGGAAAAACCACTTTTCGCACTTGTGTTAGTGTTGAAAAACCAATTTTCGCACTTGTGATAGTGTTGAAAAACCACTTTTCGCACTTGTGTTGGTGCAGGAAACCACTTTTGCACTTGTATTAGTGTGGAAAAACTACTTTTCGCACTTGTGTTAGTGTTGAAAAACCACTTTTCGCACTTGTGTTAGTGTTGAAAAACCACTTTTCACACTTGTGTTGGTGCAGCAAACCACTTTTGCACTTGTATTAGTGTGGAAAAAACACTTTTTGCACTTGTGATAGTGTTGAAAAACCACTTTTCGCACTTGTGTTAGTGTTGAAAACCCACTTTTCACACTTGTGTTGGTGCAGGAAACCACTTTTGCACTTGTATTACTGTGGAAAAACCACTTTTCGCACTTGTGTTAGTGTTGAAAAACCACTTTTTGCACTTGTGTTAGTGTTGAAAAACCACTTTTCGCACTTGTGTTGGTGCAGGAAACCACTTTTGCACTTGTATTAGTGTGGAAAAACCACTTTTCGCACTTGTGTTAGTGTTGAAAAACCACTTTTCGCACTTGTGTAAGTGTTGAAAAACCACTTTTCACACTTGTGTTGGTGCAGGAACCACTTTTGCACTTGTATTAGTGTGGAAAAAACACTTTTTGCACTTGTGATAGTGTTGAAAAACCACTTTTCACACTTGTGTTAGTGTTGAAAAACCACTTTTCGCACTTGTGTTGGTGCAGGAAACCAGTTTTGCACTTGTATTAGTGTGGAAAAAACACTTTTTGCACTTGTGATAGTATTAAAAAACCACTTTTCGCACTTGTGTTAGTGTTGAAAAACCACTTTTCGCACTTGTGTTGGTGCAGGAAACCACTTTTCCACTTGTATTAGTGTGGAAAAAACACTTTTTGCACTTGTGATAGTGTTGAAAAACCACTTTTCGCACTTGTGTTAGTGTTGAAAAACCACTTTTCGCACTTATGTTGGTGCAGGAAACCACTTTTGCACTTGTATTAGTGTGGAGAAACCACTTTTCGCACTTGTGTTAGTGTTGAAAAACCACTTTTCGCACTTGTGTTAGTGTTGAAAAACCACTATTCGCACTTGTGTTGGTGCAGGAAACCACTTTTGCACTTGTATTAGTGTGGAAAAACCACTTTTCACACTTGTGTTAGTGTTGAAAAACCACTTTTCGCATTTGTGTTAGTGTTGAAAAACCACTATTCACACTTGTGTTAGTGTTGAAAAACCACTATTCACACTTGTGTTGGTGCAGGAAACCACTTTTGCACTTGTATTAGTGTGGAAAAAAGACTTTTTGCACTTGTGATAGTGTTGAAAAACCACTTTTCGCACTTGTGTTAGTGTTGAAAAACCACTTTTCGCACTTGCGTTAGTGTTAAACAACCACTTTTTGCACTTGTGTTGGTGCAGGAAACCACTTTTGCACTTGTATTAGTGTGGAAAAAACACTTTTTGCACTTGTGATAGTGTTGAAAAACCACTTTTCGCACTTGTGATAGTGTGGAAAAACCACTTTTCGCACTTGTGTTAGTGTTGAAAAACCACTTTTCGCACTTGTGTTAGTGTTGAAAAACCACTTTTCACACTTGTGTTGGTGCAGGAAACCACTTTTGCGCTTGTATTAGTGTGGAAAAACCACTTTTTGCACTTGTGATAGTGTTGAAAAACCACTTTTCGCACTTGTGTTAGTGTTGAAAAACCACTATTCGCACTTGTGTTGGTGCAGGAAACCACTTTTGCACTTGTATTAGTGTGGAAAAACCACTTTTCGCACTTGTATTAGTGTGGAAAAAACACTTTTTGCACTTGTGATAGTGTTGAAAAACCACTTTTCGCACTTGTGTTAGTGTTGAAGAACCACTTTTCGCACTTGTGTTGGTGCAGGAAACCACTTTTGCACTTGTATTAGTGTGGAAAAAACAATTTTTGCACTTGTGATAGTGTTGAAAAACCACTTTTCGCACTTGTGTTAGTGTTAAAAAACCACTTTTCGCACTTGTGTTGGTGCAGGAAACCACTTTTGCACTTGTATTAGTGTGGAAAAACCACTTTTCGCACTTGTGTTAGTGTTGAAAAACCACTTTTCGCACTTGTGTTAGTGTTGAAAAACCACTATTCGCACTTGTGTTGGTGCAGGAAATCACTTTTGCACTTGTATTAGTGTGGAAAAACCACGTTGCGCACTTGTGTTAGTGTTGAAAATCCACTTTTTGCACTTGTATTAGTGTGGAAAAACCACTTTTCGCACTTGTGTTAGTGTTGAAAAACCACTTTTCGCACTTGTGTTAGTGTTGAAAAACCACTTTTCACACTTGTGTTGGTGCAGGAAACCACTTTTGCACTTGTATTAGTGTGGAAAAAACACTTTTTGAACTTGTGATAGTGTTGAAAAACCACTTTTCGCACTTGTGTTAGTGTTGAAAAACCACTTTTCGCACTTGTGTTGGTGCAGGAAACCACTTTTGCACTTGTATTAGTGTGGAAAAAACACTTTTTGCACTTGTGTTAGTGTTGAAAAACCACTTTTCGCACTTGTGTTAGTCTTGAAAAACCACTATTCGCACGTGTTGGTGCAGGAAACCACTTTTGCACTTGTATTAGTGTGGAAAACCACTTTTCGCACTTGTGTTAGTGTTGAAAAACCACTTTTCGCACTTGTGTTAGTGTTGAAAATCCACTTTTTGCACTTGTGATAGTGTTGAAAAACCACTTTTCGCACTTGTGTTAGTGTTGAAAAACCACTTTTCGCACTTGTGTTGGTGCAGGAAACCACTTTTGCACTTGTATTAGTGTGGAACAACCACTTTTCGCACTTGTGTTAGTGTTGAAAAACCACATTTCGCACTTGTGTTAGTGTTGAAAAACCACTTTTGCACTTGCATTAGTATAGAAAAACCACTTTTTGCACTTGTGATAGTGTTGAAAAACCACTTTTCGCACTTGTGTTAGTGTTGAAAAACCACTTTTCGCACTTGTGATAGTGTTGAAAAACCACTTTTTGCACTTGTGTTAGTGTTGAAAATCCACTTTTCACACTTGTGTTAGTGTTGAAAAACCACTTTTCGCACTTGTGTTAGTGTTGAAAAACCACTATTCGCACTTGTGTTTGTGCAGGAAACCACTTTTGCACTTGTATTAGTGTGGAAAAACCACTTTTCGCACTTGTGTTAGTGTTGAAAAACCACATTTCGCACTTGTGTTAGTGTTGAAAAACCACTTTTCGCACTTGTGTTGGTGCGGGAAACCACTTTTGCACTTGTATTAGTGTGGAAAACCCACTTTTCGCACTTGTGTTAGTGTTGAAAAACCACTTTTCGCACTTGTGTTAGTGTTGAAAAACCACTATTCGCACTTGTGTTTGTGCAGGAAACCACTTTTGCACTTGTATTAGTGTGGAAAAACCACTTTTCGCACTTGTGTTCGTGTTGAAAAACCACTTTTCGCACTTGTGTTAGTGTTGAAAAACCACTTTTCGCACTTGTGTTAGTGTTGAAAAACCACTTTTCGCACTTGTGTTAGTGTTGAAAATCCACTTTTTGCACTTGTGATAGTGTTGAAAAACCACTTTTCGCACTTTTGTTAGTGTTGAAAAACCACTTTTCGCACTTGTGTTAGTGTTGAAAAACCACTTTTCACATTTGTGTTGGTGCAGGAAACCACTTTTGCACTTGTATTAGTGTGGAAAAACACTTTTTGCACTTGTGATAGTGTTGAAAAACCACTTTTTGCACTTGTGTTAGTGTTGAAAAACCACTTTTCGCACTTGTGTTGGTGCAGGATACCACTTTTGCACTTGTATTAGTGTGGAAAAAACACTTTTTGCACTTGTGATAGTATTGAAAAACCACTTTTCGCACTTGTGTTGGTGCAGGAAACCACTTTTGCACTTGTATTAGTGTGGAAAAACCACTTTTCGCACTTGTGTTAGTGTTGAAAAACCACTTTTCGCACTTGTGTTAGTGTTGAAAAACCACTATTCGCACTTGTGTTGGTGCAGGAAACCACTTTTGCACTTGTATTAGTGTGGAAAAACCACTTTTCGCACTTGTGTTAGTGTTGAAAAACCACTTTTTGCACTTGTGGTAGTTTTGAAAAACCACTTTTCGCACTTGTGTTGGTGCAGGAAACCACTTTTGCACTTGTATTAGTGTGGAAAAACCACTTTTCGCACTTGTGTTAGTGTTGAAAAACCACTTTTCGCACTTGTGTTTGTGTTGAAAAACCACTTTTTGCACTTGTGTTAGTGTTGAAAAACCACTTTTCACACTTGTGTTGGTGCAGGAAACCACTTTTTCACTTGTATTAGTGTGGAAAAAACACTTTTTGCACTTGTGATAGTGTTGAAAAACCACTTTTCGCACTTGTGTTAGTGTTGAAAAACCACTTTTCGCACTTGTGTTGGTGCAGGAAACCACTTTTGCACTTGTATTAGTGTGGAAAAACCACTTATCGCACTTGTGTTAGTGTTGAAAAAACACTTTTTGCACTTGTGATAGTGTTGAAAAACCACTTTTCGCACCTGCGTTGGTGCAGGAAACCACTTTTGCACTTGTATTTGTGTGGAAAAAACACTTTTTGCACTTGTGATAGTGTTGAAAAACCACTTTTCGCACTTGTGTTAGTGTTGAAAAACCACTTTTCGCACTTGTGTTGGTCCAGGAAACCACTTTTGCACTTGTATTAGTGTGGAAAAAACACTTTTTGCACTTGTGATAATGTTGAAAAACCACTTTTCGCACTTGTGTTAGTGTTGAAAAACCACTTTTCGCACTTGTGTTGGTGCAGGAAACCACTTTTGCACTTGTATTAGTGTGGAAAACCACTTTTCGCACTTGTGTTAGTGTTGAAAAACCACTTTTCGCACTTGTGTTAGTGTTGAAAAACCACTATTCGCACTTGTGTTGGTGCAGGAAACCACTTTTGCACTTGTATTAGTGTGGAAAAACCACTTTTCGCACTTGTGTTAGTGTTGAAAAACCACTTTTTGCACTTGTGTTAGTGTTGAAAAACCACTTTTCGCACTTGTGTTAGTGTTGAAAAACCACTATTCGCACTTGTGTTGGTGCAGGAAACCACTTTTGCACTTGTATTAGTGTGGAAAAAACACTTTTTGCACTTGTGATAGTGTTGAAAAACCACATTTCGCGCTTGTGTTAGTGTTGAAAACCACTTTTCGCACTTGTGTTGGTGCAGGAAATCACTTTTGCACTTGTATTGGTGTGGAAAAAAACACTTTTTGCACTTGTGATAGTGTTGAAAAACCACTTTTCGCACTTGTGTTAGTGCAGGAAACCACTTTTGCACTTGTATTAGTGTGGAAAAACCACTTTTCGCACTTGTGTTAGTGTTGAAAAACCACTTTTCGCACTTGTGTAAGTGTTGAAAAACCACTTTTCGCACTTGTGTAAGTGTTGAAAAACCACTTTTCACACTTGTGTTGGTGCAGGATACCACTTTTGCACTTGTATTAGTGTGGTAAAAAACACTTTTTGCACTTGTGATAGTGTTGAAAAACCACTTTTCGCACTTGTGTTAGTGTTGAAAAACCACTTTTCGCACTTGTGTTGGTGCAGGAAACCAGTTTTGCACTTGTATTAGTGTGGAAAACACACTTTTTGCACTTGTGATAGTGTTGAAAAACCACTTTTCGCACTTGTGTTAGTGTTGAAAAACCACTTTTCGCACTTGTGTTGGTGCAGGAAACCACTTTTGCACTTGTATTAGTGTGGAGAAACCACTTTTCGCACTTGTGTTAGTGTTGAAAAACCACTTTTCGCACTTGTGTTAGTGTTGAAAAACCACTATTCGCACTTGTGTTGGTGCAGGAAACCATTTTTGCACTTGTATTAGTGTGGAAAAACCACTTTTCGCACTTGTGTTAGTGTTGAAAAACCACTTTTCGCACTTGTGTTAGTGTTGAAAAACCACTTTTCGCACTTGTGTTAGTGTTGAAAAACCACTTTTCACACTTGTGTTGGTGCAGGAAACCACTTTTGCACTTGTATTAGTGTGGAAAAAACACTTTTTGCACTTGTGATAGTGTTGAAAAACCACTTTTTGCACTTGTGTTAGTGTTGAAAAACCACTTTTCGCACTTGTGATAGTGTTGAAAAACCACTTTTCGCACTTGTGTTGGTGCAGGAAACCACTTTTGCACTTGTATTAGTGTGGAAAAACCACTTTTCGCACTTGTGTTAGTGTTGAAAAACCACTTTTCGCACTTGTGTTAGTGTTGAAAAACCACTTTTCACACTTGTGTTGGTGCAGGAAACCACTTTTGCACTTGTATTAGTGTGGAAAAAACACATTTTGCACTTGTAATAGTGTTGAAAAACCACTTTTCGCACTTGTGTTAGTGTTGAAAATCCACTTTTCGCACTTGTGTTGGTGCAGGAAACCACTTTTGCACTTGTATTACTGTGGAAAAACCACTTTTCGCACTTGTGTTAGTGTTGAAAAAACACTTTTCGCACTTGTGTTAGTGTTGAAAAACCACTTTTCACACTTGTGTTGGTGCAGGAAACCACTTTTGCACTTGTATTAGTGTGGAAAAAACACTTTTTGCACTTGTGATAGTGTTGAAAAACCACTTTTTGCACTTGTGTTAGTGTTGAAAAACCACTTTTCGCACTTGTGATAGTGTTGAAAAACCACTTTTCGCACTTGTGTTGGTGCAGGAAACCACTTTTGCACTTGTATTAGTGTGGAAAAACCACTTTTCGCACTTGTGTTAGTGTTGAAAAGCCACTTTTCGCACTTGTGATAGTGTTGAAAAACCACTTTTCGCACTTGTGTTGGTACAGGAAACCACTTTTGCACTTGTATTAGTGTGGAAAAACCACTTTTCGCACTTGTGTTAGTGTTGAAAAACCACTTTTCGCACTTGTGTTAGTGTTGAAAAACCACTTTTCACACTTGTGTTGGTGCAGGAAACCACTTTTGCACTTGTATTAGTGTGGACAAAACACTTTTTGCACTTGTGATAGTGTTGAAAAACCACTTTTCGCACTTGTGTTAGTGTTGAAAACCCACTTTTCGCACTTGTGTTGGTGCAGGAAACCACTTTTGCACTTGTATTACTGTGGAAAAACCACTTTTCGCACTTGTGTTAGTGTTGAAAAAACACTTTTTGCACTTGTGATAGTGTTGAAAAACCACTTTTTGCACTTGTGTTAGTGTTGAAAAACCATTTTTGCACTTGTGATAGTGTTGAAAAACCACTTTTCGCACTTGTGTTGGTGCAGGAAACCACTTTTGCACTTGTATTAGTGTGGAAAAACCACTTTTCGCACTTGTGTTAGTGTTGAAAAACCAATTTTCGCACTTGTGATAGTGTTGAAAAACCACTTTTCGCACTTGTGTTGGTGCAGGAAACCACTTTTGCACTTGTATTAGTGTGGAAAAACTACTTTTCGCACTTGTGTTAGTGTTGAAAAACCACTTTTCGCACTTGTGTTAGTGTTGAAAAACCACTTTTCACACATGTGTTGGTGCAGCAAACCACTTTTGCACTTGTATTAGTGTGGAAAAAACACTTTTTGCACTTGTGATAGTGTTGAAAAACCACTTTTCGCACTTGTGTTAGTGTTGAAAACCCACTTTTCACACTTGTGTTGGTGCAGGAAACCACTTTTGCACTTGTATTACTGTGGAAAAACCACTTTTCGCACTTGTGTTAGTGTTGAAAAACCACTTTTTGCACTTGTGTTAGTGTTGAAAAACCACTTTTCGCACTTGTGTTGGTGCAGGAAACCACTTTTGCACTTGTATTAGTGTGGAAAAACCACTTTTCGCACTTGTGTTAGTGTTGAAAAACCACTTTTCGCACTTGTGTAAGTGTTGAAAAACCACTTTTCACACTTGTGTTGGTGCAGGAACCACTTTTGCACTTGTATTAGTGTGGAAAAAACACTTTTTGCACTTGTGATAGTGTTGAAAAACCACTTTTCACACTTGTGTTAGTGTTGAAAAACCACTTTTCGCACTTGTGTTGGTGCAGGAAACCAGTTTTGCACTTGTATTAGTGTGGAAAAAACACTTTTTGCACTTGTGATAGTATTAAAAAACCACTTTTCGCACTTGTGTTAGTGTTGAAAAACCACTTTTCGCACTTGTGTTGGTGCAGGAAACCACTTTTCCACTTGTATTAGTGTGGAAAAAACACTTTTTGCACTTGTGATAGTGTTGAAAAACCACTTTTCGCACTTGTGTTAGTGTTGAAAAACCACTTTTCGCACTTATGTTGGTGCAGGAAACCACTTTTGCACTTGTATTAGTGTGGAGAAACCACTTTTCGCACTTGTGTTAGTGTTGAAAAACCACTTTTCGCACTTGTGTTAGTGTTGAAAAACCACTATTCGCACTTGTGTTGGTGCAGGAAACCACTTTTGCACTTGTATTAGTGTGGAAAAACCACTTTTCACACTTGTGTTAGTGTTGAAAAACCACTTTTCGCATTTGTGTTAGTGTTGAAAAACCACTATTCACACTTGTGTTAGTGTTGAAAAACCACTATTCACACTTGTGTTGGTGCAGGAAACCACTTTTGCACTTGTATTAGTGTGGAAAAAAGACTTTTTGCACTTGTGATAGTGTTGAAAAACCACTTTTCGCACTTGTGTTAGTGTTGAAAAACCACTTTTCGCACTTGCGTTAGTGTTAAACAACCACTTTTTGCACTTGTGTTGGTGCAGGAAACCACTTTTGCACTTGTATTAGTGTGGAAAAAACACTTTTTGCACTTGTGATAGTGTTGAAAAACCACTTTTCGCACTTGTGATAGTGTGGAAAAACCACTTTTCGCACTTGTGTTAGTGTTGAAAAACCACTTTTCGCACTTGTGTTAGTGTTGAAAAACCACTTTTCACACTTGTGTTGGTGCAGGAAACCACTTTTGCACTTGTATTAGTGTGGAAAAACCACTTTTTGCACTTGTGATAGTGTTGAAAAACCACTTTTCGCACTTGTGTTAGTGTTGAAAAACCACTATTCGCACTTGTGTTGGTGCAGGAAACCACTTTTGCACTTGTATTAGTGTGGAAAAACCACTTTTCGCACTTGTATTAGTGTGGAAAAAACACTTTTTGCACTTGTGATAGTGTTGAAAAACCACTTTTCGCACTTGTGTTAGTGTTGAAGAACCACTTTTCGCACTTGTGTTGGTGCAGGAAACCACTTTTGCACTTGTATTAGTGTGGAAAAATCAATTTTTGCACTTGTGATAGTGTTGAAAAACCACTTTTCGCACTTGTGTTAGTGTTAAAAAACCACTTTTCGCACTTGTGTTGGTGCAGGAAACCACTTTTGCACTTGTATTAGTGTGGAAAAACCACTTTTCGCACTTGTGTTAGTGTTGAAAAACCACTTTTCGCACTTGTGTTAGTGTTGAAAAACCACTATTCGCACTTGTGTTGGTGCAGGAAATCACTTTTGCACTTGTATTAGTGTGGAAAAACCACGTTGCGCACTTGTGTTAGTGTTGAAAATCCACTTTTTGCACTTGTATTAGTGTGGAAAAACCACTTTTCGCACTTGTGTTAGTGTTGAAAAACCACTTTTCGCACTTGTGTTAGTGTTGAAAAACCACTTTTCACACTTGTGTTGGTGCAGGAAACCACTTTTGCACTTGTATTAGTGTGGAAAAAACACTTTTTGCACTTGTGATAGTGTTGAAAAACCACTTTTCGCACTTGTGTTAGTGTTGAAAAACCACTTTTCGCACTTGTGTTGGTGCAGGAAACCACTTTTGCACTTGTATTAGTGTGGAAAAAACACTTTTTGCACTTGTGTTAGTGTTGAAAAACCACTTTTCGCACTTGTGTTAGTCTTGAAAAACCACTATTCGCACGTGTTGGTGCAGGAAACCACTTTTGCACTTGTATTAGTGTGGAAAACCACTTTTCGCACTTGTGTTAGTGTTGAAAAACCACTTTTCGCACTTGTGTTAGTGTTGAAAATCCACTTTTTGCACTTGTGATAGTGTTGAAAAACCACTTTTCGCACTTGTGTTAGTGTTGAAAAACCACTTTTCGCACTTGTGTTGGTGCAGGAAACCACTTTTGCACTTGTATTAGTGTGGAACAACCACTTTTCGCACTTGTGTTAGTGTTGAAAAACCACATTTCGCACTTGTGTTGGTGTTGAAAAACCACTTTTGCACTTGCATTAGTATAGAAAAACCACTTTTTGCACTTGTGATAGTGTTGAAAAACCACTTTTCGCACTTGTGTTAGTGTTGAAAAACCACTTTTCGCACTTGTGATAGTGTTGAAAAACCACTTTTTGCACTTGTGTTAGTGTTGAAAATCCACTTTTCACACTTGTGTTAGTGTTGAAAAACCACTTTTCGCACTTGTGTTAGTGTTGAAAAACCACTATTCGCACTTGTGTTTGTGCAGGAAACCACTTTTGCACTTGTATTAGTGTGGAAAAACCACTTTTCGCACTTGTGATAGTGTTGAAAAACCACTTTTTGCACTTGTGATAGTGTTGAAAAACCACTTTTTGCACTTGTGTTAGTGTTGAAAAACCACTTTTCGCACTTGTGATAGTGTTGAAAAACCACTTTTCGCACTTGTGTTGGTGCAGGAAACCACTTTTGCACTTGTATTAGTGTGGAAAAACCACTTTTCGCACTTGTGTTAGTGTTGAAAAACCACTTTTCGCACTTGTGTTAGTGTTGAAAAACCACTTTTCACACTTGTGTTGGTGCAGGAAACCACTTTTGCACTTGTATTAGTGTGGAAAAAACACATTTTGCACTTGTAATAGTGTTGAAAAACCACTTTTCGCACTTGTGTTAGTGTTGAAAATCCACTTTTCGCACTTGTGTTGGTGCAGGAAACCACTTTTGCACTTGTATTACTGTGGAAAAACCACTTTTCGCACTTGTGTTAGTGTTGAAAAAACACTTTTCGCACTTGTGTTAGTGTTGAAAAACCACTTTTCACACTTGTGTTGGTGCAGGAAACCACTTTTGCACTTGTATTAGTGTGGAAAAAACACTTTTTGCACTTGTGATAGTGTTGAAAAACCACTTTTTGCACTTGTGTTAGTGTTGAAAAACCACTTTTCGCACTTGTGATAGTGTTGAAAAACCACTTTTCGCACTTGTGTTGGTGCAGGAAACCACTTTTGCACTTGTATTAGTGTGGAAAAACCACTTTTCGCACTTGTGTTAGTGTTGAAAAGCCACTTTTCGCACTTGTGATAGTGTTGAAAAACCACTTTTCGCACTTGTGTTGGTACAGGAAACCACTTTTGCACTTGTATTAGTGTGGAAAAACCACTTTTCGCACTTGTGTTAGTGTTGAAAAACCACTTTTCGCACTTGTGTTAGTGTTGAAAAACCACTTTTCACACTTGTGTTGGTGCAGGAAACCACTTTTGCACTTGTATTAGTGTGGACAAAACACTTTTTGCACTTGTGATAGTGTTGAAAAACCACTTTTCGCACTTGTGTTAGTGTTGAAAACCCACTTTTCGCACTTGTGTTGGTGCAGGAAACCACTTTTGCACTTGTATTACTGTGGAAAAACCACTTTTCGCACTTGTGTTAGTGTTGAAAAAACACTTTTTGCACTTGTGATAGTGTTGAAAAACCACTTTTTGCACTTGTGTTAGTGTTGAAAAACCATTTTTGCACTTGTGATAGTGTTGAAAAACCACTTTTCGCACTTGTGTTGGTGCAGGAAACCACTTTTGCACTTGTATTAGTGTGGAAAAACCACTTTTCGCACTTGTGTTAGTGTTGAAAAACCAATTTTCGCACTTGTGATAGTGTTGAAAAACCACTTTTCGCACTTGTGTTGGTGCAGGAAACCACTTTTGCACTTGTATTAGTGTGGAAAAACTACTTTTCGCACTTGTGTTAGTGTTGAAAAACCACTTTTCGCACTTGTGTTAGTGTTGAAAAACCACTTTTCACACTTGTGTTGGTGCAGCAAACCACTTTTGCACTTGTATTAGTGTGGAAAAAACACTTTTTGCACTTGTGATAGTGTTGAAAAACCACTTTTCGCACTTGTGTTAGTGTTGAAAACCCACTTTTCACACTTGTGTTGGTGCAGGAAACCACTTTTGCACTTGTATTACTGTGGAAAAACCACTTTTCGCACTTGTGTTAGTGTTGAAAAACCACTTTTTGCACTTGTGTTAGTGTTGAAAAACCACTTTTCGCACTTGTGTTGGTGCAGGAAACCACTTTTGCACTTGTATTAGTGTGGAAAAACCACTTTTCGCACTTGTGTTAGTGTTGAAAAACCACTTTTCGCACTTGTGTAAGTGTTGAAAAACCACTTTTCACACTTGTGTTGGTGCAGGAACCACTTTTGCACTTGTATTAGTGTGGAAAAAACACTTTTTGCACTTGTGATAGTGTTGAAAAACCACTTTTCACACTTGTGTTAGTGTTGAAAAACCACTTTTCGCACTTGTGTTGGTGCAGGAAACCAGTTTTGCACTTGTATTAGTGTGGAAAAAACACTTTTTGCACTTGTGATAGTATTAAAAAACCACTTTTCGCACTTGTGTTAGTGTTGAAAAACCACTTTTCGCACTTGTGTTGGTGCAGGAAACCACTTTTCCACTTGTATTAGTGTGGAAAAAACACTTTTTGCACTTGTGATAGTGTTGAAAAACCACTTTTCGCACTTGTGTTAGTGTTGAAAAACCACTTTTCGCACTTATGTTGGTGCAGGAAACCACTTTTGCACTTGTATTAGTGTGGAGAAACCACTTTTCGCACTTGTGTTAGTGTTGAAAAACCACTTTTCGCACTTGTGTTAGTGTTGAAAAACCACTATTCGCACTTGTGTTGGTGCAGGAAACCACTTTTGCACTTGTATTAGTGTGGAAAAACCACTTTTCACACTTGTGTTAGTGTTGAAAAACCACTTTTCGCATTTGTGTTAGTGTTGAAAAACCACTATTCACACTTGTGTTAGTGTTGAAAAACCACTATTCACACTTGTGTTGGTGCAGGAAACCACTTTTGCACTTGTATTAGTGTGGAAAAAAGACTTTTTGCACTTGTGATAGTGTTGAAAAACCACTTTTCGCACTTGTGTTAGTGTTGAAAAACCACTTTTCGCACTTGCGTTAGTGTTAAACAACCACTTTTTGCACTTGTGTTGGTGCAGGAAACCACTTTTGCACTTGTATTAGTGTGGAAAAAACACTTTTTGCACTTGTGATAGTGTTGAAAAACCACTTTTCGCACTTGTGATAGTGTGGAAAAACCACTTTTCGCACTTGTGTTAGTGTTGAAAAACCACTTTTCGCACTTGTGTTAGTGTTGAAAAACCACTTTTCACACTTGTGTTGGTGCAGGAAACCACTTTTGCACTTGTATTAGTGTGGAAAAACCACTTTTTGCACTTGTGATAGTGTTGAAAAACCACTTTTCGCACTTGTGTTAGTGTTGAAAAACCACTATTCGCACTTGTGTTGGTGCAGGAAACCACTTTTGCACTTGTATTAGTGTGGAAAAACCACTTTTCGCACTTGTATTAGTGTGGAAAAAACACTTTTTGCACTTGTGATAGTGTTGAAAAACCACTTTTCGCACTTGTGTTAGTGTTGAAGAACCACTTTTCGCACTTGTGTTGGTGCAGGAAACCACTTTTGCACTTGTATTAGTGTGGAAAAAACAATTTTTGCACTTGTGATAGTGTTGAAAAACCACTTTTCGCACTTGTGTTAGTGTTAAAAAACCACTTTTGGCACTTGTGTTGGTGCAGGAAACCACTTTTGCACTTGTATTAGTGTGGAAAAACCACTTTTCGCACTTGTGTTAGTGTTGAAAAACCACTTTTCGCACTTGTGTTAGTGTTGAAAAACCACTATTCGCACTTGTGTTGGTGCAGGAAATCACTTTTGCACTTGTATTAGTGTGGAAAAACCACGTTGCGCACTTGTGTTAGTGTTGAAAATCCACTTTTTGCACTTGTATTAGTGTGGAAAAACCACTTTTCGCACTTGTGTTAGTGTTGAAAAACCACTTTTCGCACTTGTGTTAGTGTTGAAAAACCACTTTTCACACTTGTGTTGGTGCAGGAAACCACTTTTGCACTTGTATTAGTGTGGAAAAAACACTTTTTGCACTTGTGATAGTGTTGAAAAACCACTTTTCGCACTTGTGTTAGTGTTGAAAAACCACTTTTCGCACTTGTGTTGGTGCAGGAAACCACTTTTGCACTTGTATTAGTGTGGAAAAAACACTTTTTGCACTTGTGTTAGTGTTGAAAAACCACTTTTCGCACTTGTGTTAGTCTTGAAAAACCACTATTCGCACGTGTTGGTGCAGGAAACCACTTTTGCACTTGTATTAGTGTGGAAAACCACTTTTCGCACTTGTGTTAGTGTTGAAAAACCACTTTTCGCACTTGTGTTAGTGTTGAAAATCCACTTTTTGCACTTGTGATAGTGTTGAAAAACCACTTTTCGCACTTGTGTTAGTGTTGAAAAACCACTTTTCGCACTTGTGTTGGTGCAGGAAACCACTTTTGCACTTGTATTAGTGTGGAACAACCACTTTTCGCACTTGTGTTAGTGTTGAAAAACCACATTTCGCACTTGTGTTAGTGTTGAAAAACCACTTTTGCACTTGCATTAGTATAGAAAAACCACTTTTTGCACTTGTGATAGTGTTGAAAAACCACTTTTCGCACTTGTGTTAGTGTTGAAAAACCACTTTTCGCACTTGTGATAGTGTTGAAAAACCACTTTTTGCACTTGTGTTAGTGTTGAAAATCCACTTTTCACACTTGTGTTAGTGTTGAAAAACCACTTTTCGCACTTGTGTTAGTGTTGAAAAACCACTATTCGCACTTGTGTTTGTGCAGGAAACCACTTTTGCACTTGTATTAGTGTGGAAAAACCACTTTTCGCACTTGTGTTAGTGTTGAAAAACCACATTTCGCACTTGTGTTAGTGTTGAAAAACCACTTTTCGCACTTGTGTTGGTGCGGGAAACCACTTTTGCACTTGTATTAGTGTGGAAAACCCACTTTTCGCACTTGTGTTAGTGTTGAAAAACCACTTTTCGCACTTGTGTTAGTGTTGAAAAACCACTATTCGCACTTGTGTTTGTGCAGGAAACCACTTTTGCACTTGTATTAGTGTGGAAAAACCACTTTTCGCACTTGTGTTCGTGTTGAAAAACCACTTTTCGCACTTGTGTTAGTGTTGAAAAACCACTTTTCGCACTTGTGTTAGTGTTGAAAAACCACTTTTCGCACTTGTGTTAGTGTTGAAAATCCACTTTTTGCACTTGTGATAGTGTTGAAAAACCACTTTTCGCACTTGTGTTGGTGCAGGAAACCACTTTTGCACTTGTATTAGTGTGGAACAACCACTTTTCGCACTTGTGTTAGTGTTGAAAAACCACATTTCGCACTTGTGTTAGTGTTGAAAAACCACTTTTGCACTTGCAATAGTATAGAAAAACCACTTTTTGCACTTGTGATAGTGTTGAAAAACCACTTTTCGCACTTGTGTTAGTGTTGAAAAACCACTTTTCGCACTTGTGATAGTGTTGAAAAACCACTTTTTGCACTTGTGTTAGTGTTGAAAATCCACTTTTCACACTTGTGTTAGTGTTGAAAAACCACTTTTCGCACTTGTGTTAGTGTTGAAAAACCACTATTCGCACTTGTGTTTGTGCAGGAAACCACTTTTGCACTTGTATTAGTGTGGAAAAACCACTTTTCGCACTTGTGTTAGTGTTGAAAAACCACATTTCGCACTTGTGTTAGTGTTGAAAAACCACTTTTCGCACTTGTGTTGGTGCAGGAAACCACTTTTGCACTTGTATTAGTGTGGAAAACCCACTTTTCGCACTTGTGTTAGTGTTGAAAAACCACTTTTCGCACTTGTGTTAGTGTTGAAAAACCACTATTCGCACTTGTGTTGGTGCAGGAAACCACTTTTGCACTTGTATTAGTGTGGAAAAACCACTTTTCGCACTTGTGTTCGTGTTGAAAAACCACTTTTCGCACTTGTGTTAGTGTTGAAAAACCACTTTTCGCACTTGTGTTAGTGTTGAAAAACCACTTTTCACACTTGTGTTGGTGCAGGAAACCACTTTTGCACTTGTATTAGTGTGGAAAAAACACTTTTTGCACTTGTGATAGTGTTGAAAAACAACTTTTCGCACCTGTGTTGGTGCAGGAAACCACTTTTGCACTTGTGTTAGTATTGAAAAACCACTTTTCGCACTTGTGATAGTGTTGAAAAACCACTTTTCGCACTTGTGTTAGTGTTTAAAAACCACTTTTCGCACTTGTGATAGTGTTGAAAAACCACTTTTCGCACTTGTGTTAGTGTTGAAAAACCACTTTTCGCACTTGTGTTAGTGTTGAAAAACCACTTTTCACACTTGTGTTAGTGTTGAAAAACCACTTTTCACACTTGTGTTAGTGTTGAAAAACCACTTTTTGCACTTGTGTTAGTGTTGAAAAACCACTTTTCACACTTGTGTTGGTGCAGGAAACCACTTTTGCACTTGTATTAGTGTGGAAAAAACACTTTTTGCACTTGTGATAGTGTTGATAAACCACTTTTCGCACTTGTGTTAGTGTTGAAAAACCACTTTTCGCACTTGTGTTGGTGCAGGAAACCACTTTTGCACTTGTATTAGTGTGGAAAAACCACTTTTCGCACTTGTGTTAGTGTTGAAAAAACACTTTTTGCACTTGTGATAGTGTTGAAAAACCACTTTTCGCACCTGTGTTGGTGCAGGAAACCACTTTTGCACTTGCGTTAGTGTGGAAAAACCCCTTTTCGCACTTGTGTTAGTGTTGAAAAACGACTTTTCGCACTTGTATTAATGTTGAAAAACCACTTTTCACACTTATGTTGGTGCAGGAAACCACTTTTGCACTTGTATTAGTGTGGAAAAAACACTTTTTGCACTTGTGATAGTGTTGAAAAACCACTTTTCGCACTTGTGTTAGTGTTGAAAAACCACTTTTCGCACTTGTGTTGGTGCAGGAAACCACTTTTGCACTTGTATTAGTGTGGAACAACCACTTTTCGCACTTGTGTTAGTGTTGAAAAACCACATTTCGCACTTGTGTTAGTGTTGAAAAACCACTTTTGCACTTGCATTAGTATAGAAAAACCACTTTTTGCACTTGTGATAGTGTTGAAAAACCACTTTTCGCACTTGTGTTAGTGTTGAAAAACCACTTTTCGCACTTGTGATAGTGTTGAAAAACCACTTTTTGCACTTGTGTTAGTGTTGAAAATCCACTTTTCACACTTGTGTTAGTGTTGAAAAACCACTTTTCGCACTTGTGTTAGTGTTGAAAAACCACTATTTGCACTTGTGTTTGTGCAGGAAACCACTTTTGCACTTGTATTAGTGTGGAAAAACCACTTTTCGCACTTGTGTTAGTGTTGAAAAACCACATTTCGCACTTGTGTTAGTGTTGAAAAACCACTTTTCGCACTTGTGTTGGTGCGGGAAACCACTTTTGCACTTGTATTAGTGTGGAAAACCCACTTTTCGCACTTGTGTTAGTGTTGAAAAACCACTTTTCGCACTTGTGTTAGTGTTGAAAAACCACTATTCGCACTTGTGTTGGTGCAGGAAACCACTTTTGCACTTGTATTAGTGTGGAAAAACCACTTTTCGCACTTGTGTTCGTGTTGAAAAACCACTTTTCGCACTTGTGTTAGTGTTGAAAAACCACTTTTCGCACTTGTGTTAGTGTTGAAAAACCACTTTTCGCACTTGTGTTAGTGTTGAAAATCCACTTTTTGCACTTGTGATAGTGTTGAAAAACCACTTTTCGCACTTGTGTTGGTGCAGGAAACCACTTTTGCACTTGTATTAGTGTGGAACAACCACTTTTCGCACTTGTGTTAGTGTTGAAAAACCACATTTCGCACTTGTGTTAGTGTTGAAAAACCACTTTTGCACTTGCAATAGTATAGAAAAACCACTTTTTGCACTTGTGATAGTGTTGAAAAACCACTTTTCGCACTTGTGTTAGTGTTGAAAAACCACTTTTCGCACTTGTGATAGTGTTGAAAAACCACTTTTTGCACTTGTGTTAGTGTTGAAAATCCACTTTTCACACTTGTGTTAGTGTTGAAAAACCACTTTTCGCACTTGTGTTAGTGTTGAAAAACCACTATTCGCACTTGTGTTTGTGCAGGAAACCACTTTTGCACTTGTATTAGTGTGGAAAAACCACTTTTCGCACTTGTGTTAGTGTTGAAAAACCACATTTCGCACTTGTGTTAGTGTTGAAAAACCACTTTTCGCACTTGTGTTGGTGCAGGAAACCACTTTTGCACTTGTATTAGTGTGGAAAACCCACTTTTCGCACTTGTGTTAGTGTTGAAAAACCACTTTTCGCACTTGTGTTAGTGTTGAAAAACCACTATTCGCACTTGTGTTGGTGCAGGAAACCACTTTTGCACTTGTATTAGTGTGGAAAAACCACTTTTCGCACTTGTGTTCGTGTTGAAAAACCACTTTTCGCACTTGTGTTAGTGTTGAAAAACCACTTTTCGCACTTGTGTTAGTGTTGAAAAACCACTTTTCACACTTGTGTTGGTGCAGGAAACCACTTTTGCACTTGTATTAGTGTGGAAAAAACACTTTTTGCACTTGTGATAGTGTTGAAAAACAACTTTTCGCACCTGTGTTGGTGCAGGAAACCACTTTTGCACTTGTGTTAGTATTGAAAAACCACTTTTCGCACTTGTGATAGTGTTGAAAAACCACTTTTCGCACTTGTGTTAGTGTTTAAAAACCACTTTTCGCACTTGTGATAGTGTTGAAAAACCACTTTTCGAACTTGTGTTAGTGTTGAAAAACCACTTTTCGCACTTGTGTTAGTGTTGAAAAACCACTTTTCACACTTGTGTTAGTGTTGAAAAACCACTTTTCACACTTGTGTTAGTGTTGAAAAACCACTTTTTGCACTTGTGTTAGTGTTGAAAAACCACTTTTCACACTTGTGTTGGTGCAGGAAACCACTTTTGCACTTGTATTAGTGTGGAAAAAACACTTTTTGCACTTGTGATAGTGTTGATAAACCACTTTTCGCACTTGTGTTAGTGTTGAAAAACCACTTTTCGCACTTGTGTTGGTGCAGGAAACCACTTTTGCACTTGTATTAGTGTGGAAAAACCACTTTTCGCACTTGTGTTAGTGTTGAAAAAACACTTTTTGCACTTGTGATAGTGTTGAAAAACCACTTTTCGCACCTGTGTTGGTGCAGGAAACCACTTTTGCACTTGCGTTAGTGTGGAAAAACCCCTTTTCGCACTTGTGTTAGTGTTGAAAAACGACTTTTCACACTTGTATTAATGTTGAAAAACCACTTTTCACACTTATGTTGGTGCAGGAAACCACTTTTGCACTTGTATTAGTGTGGAAAAAACACTTTTTGCACTTGTGATAGTGTTGAAAAACCACTTTTCGCACTTGTGTTAGTGTTGAAAAACCACTTTTCGCACTTATGTTAGTGTTGAAAAACCACTTTTCACACTTGTGTTGGTGCAGGAAACCACTTTTGCACTTGTATTAGTGTGGAAAAAAGACTTTTTGCACTTGTGATAGTGTTGAAAAACCACTTTTCGCACTTGTGTTAGTGTTGAAAAACCACTTTTCGCACTTGCGTTAGTGTTAAACAACCACTTTTTGCACTTGTGTTGGTGCAGGAAACCACTTTTGCACTTGTATTAGTGTGGAAAAAACACTTTTTGCACTTGTGATAGTGTTGAAAAACCACTTTTCGCACTTGTGTTAGTGTTGAAAAACCACTTTTCGCACTTGTGTTAGTGTTGAAAAACCACTTTTCGCACTTGTGTTGGTGCAGGAAACCACTTTTCCACTTGTATTAGTGTGGAAAAAACACTTTTTGCACTTGTGATAGTGTTGAAAAACCACTTTTCGCACTTGTGTTAGTGTTGAAAAACCACTTTTCGCACTTATGTTGGTGCAGGAAACCACTTTTGCACTTGTATTAGTGTGGAGAAACCACTTTTCGCACTTGTGTTAGTGTTGAAAAACCACTTTTCGCACTTGTGTTAGTGTTGAAAAACCACTATTCGCACTTGTGTTGGTGCAGGAAACCACTTTTGCACTTGTATTAGTGTGGAAAAACCACTTTTCACACTTGTGTTAGTGTTGAAAAACCACTTTTCGCATTTGTGTTAGTGTTGAAAAACCACTATTCACACTTGTGTTAGTGTTGAAAAACCACTATTCACACTTGTGTTGGTGCAGGAAACCACTTTTGCACTTGTATTAGTGTGGAAAAAAGACTTTTTGCACTTGTGATAGTGTTGAAAAACCACTTTTCGCACTTGTGTTAGTGTTGAAAAACCACTTTTCGCACTTGCGTTAGTGTTAAACAACCACTTTTTGCACTTGTGTTGGTGCAGGAAACCACTTTTGCACTTGTATTAGTGTGGAAAAAACACTTTTTGCACTTGTGATAGTGTTGAAAAACCACTTTTCGCACTTGTGATAGTGTGGAAAAACCACTTTTCGCACTTGTGTTAGTGTTGAAAAACCACTTTTCGCACTTGTGTTAGTGTTGAAAAACCACTTTTCACACTTGTGTTGGTGCAGGAAACCACTTTTGCGCTTGTATTAGTGTGGAAAAACCACTTTTTGCACTTGTGATAGTGTTGAAAAACCACTTTTCGCACTTGTGTTAGTGTTGAAAAACCACTATTCGCACTTGTGTTGGTGCAGGAAACCACTTTTGCACTTGTATTAGTGTGGAAAAACCACTTTTCGCACTTGTATTAGTGTGGAAAAAACACTTTTTGCACTTGTGATAGTGTTGAAAAACCACTTTTCGCACTTGTGTTAGTGTTGAAGAACCACTTTTCGCACTTGTGTTGGTGCAGGAAACCACTTTTGCACTTGTATTAGTGTGGAAAAAACAATTTTTGCACTTGTGATAGTGTTGAAAAACCACTTTTCGCACTTGTGTTAGTGTTAAAAAACCACTTTTCGCACTTGTGTTGGTGCAGGAAACCACTTTTGCACTTGTATTAGTGTGGAAAAACCACTTTTCGCACTTGTGTTAGTGTTGAAAAACCACTTTTCGCACTTGTGTTAGTGTTGAAAAACCACTATTCGCACTTGTGTTGGTGCAGGAAATCACTTTTGCACTTGTATTAGTGTGGAAAAACCACGTTGCGCACTTGTGTTAGTGTTGAAAATCCACTTTTTGCACTTGTATTAGTGTGGAAAAACCACTTTTCGCACTTGTGTTAGTGTTGAAAAACCACTTTTCGCACTTGTGTTAGTGTTGAAAAACCACTTTTCACACTTGTGTTGGTGCAGGAAACCACTTTTGCACTTGTATTAGTGTGGAAAAAACACTTTTTGCACTTGTGATAGTGTTGAAAAACCACTTTTCGCACTTGTGTTAGTGTTGAAAAACCACTTTTCGCACTTGTGTTGGTGCAGGAAACCACTTTTGCACTTGTATTAGTGTGGAAAAAACACTTTTTGCACTTGTGTTAGTGTTGAAAAACCACTTTTCGCACTTGTGTTAGTCTTGAAAAACCACTATTCGCACGTGTTGGTGCAGGAAACCACTTTTGCACTTGTATTAGTGTGGAAAACCACTTTTCGCACTTGTGTTAGTGTTGAAAAACCACTTTTCGCACTTGTGTTAGTGTTGAAAATCCACTTTTTGCACTTGTGATAGTGTTGAAAAACCACTTTTCGCACTTGTGTTAGTGTTGAAAAACCACTTTTCGCACTTGTGTTGGTGCAGGAAACCACTTTTGCACTTGTATTAGTGTGGAACAACCACTTTTCGCACTTGTGTTAGTGTTGAAAAACCACATTTCGCACTTGTGTTAGTGTTGAAAAACCACTTTTGCACTTGCATTAGTATAGAAAAACCACTTTTTGCACTTGTGATAGTGTTGAAAAACCACTTTTCGCACTTGTGTTAGTGTTGAAAAACCACTTTTCGCACTTGTGATAGTGTTGAAAAACCACTTTTTGCACTTGTGTTAGTGTTGAAAATCCACTTTTCACACTTGTGTTAGTGTTGAAAAACCACTTTTCGCACTTGTGTTAGTGTTGAAAAACCACTATTCGCACTTGTGTTTGTGCAGGAAACCACTTTTGCACTTGTATTAGTGTGGAAAAACCACTTTTCGCACTTGTGTTAGTGTTGAAAAACCACATTTCGCACTTGTGTTAGTGTTGAAAAACCACTTTTCGCACTTGTGTTGGTGCGGGAAACCACTTTTGCACTTGTATTAGTGTGGAAAACCCACTTTTCGCACTTGTGTTAGTGTTGAAAAACCACTTTTCGCACTTGTGTTAGTGTTGAAAAACCACTATTCGCACTTGTGTTTGTGCAGGAAACCACTTTTGCACTTGTATTAGTGTGGAAAAACCACTTTTCGCACTTGTGTTCGTGTTGAAAAACCACTTTTCGCACTTGTGTTAGTGTTGAAAAACCACTTTTCGCACTTGTGTTATTGTTGAAAAACCACTTTTCGCACTTGTGTTAGTGTTGAAAATCCACTTTTTGCACTTGTGATAGTGTTGAAAAACCACTTTTCGCACTTTTGTTAGTGTTGAAAAACCACTTTTCGCACTTGTGTTAGTGTTGAAAAACCACTTTTCACATTTGTGTTGGTGCAGGAAACCACTTTTGCACTTGTATTAGTGTGGAAAAACACTTTTTGCACTTGTGATAGTGTTGAAAAACCACTTTTTGCACTTGTGTTAGTGTTGAAAAACCACTTTTCGCACTTGTGTTGGTGCAGGATACCACTTTTGCACTTGTATTAGTGTGGAAAAAACACTTTTTGCACTTGTGATAGTATTGAAAAACCACTTTTCGCACTTGTGTTGGTGCAGGAAACCACTTTTGCACTTGTATTAGTGTGGAAAAACCACTTTTCGCACTTGTGTTAGTGTTGAAAAACCACTTTTCGCACTTGTGTTAGTGTTGAAAAACCACTATTCGCACTTGTGTTGGTGCAGGAAACCACTTTTGCACTTGTATTAGTGTGGAAAAACCACTTTTCGCACTTGTGTTAGTGTTGAAAAACCACTTTTCGCACTTGTGGTAGTTTTGAAAAACCACTTTTCGCACTTGTGTTGGTGCAGGAAACCACTTTTGCACTTGTATTAGTGTGGAAAAACCACTTTTCGCACTTGTGTTAGTGTTGAAAAACCACTTTTCGCACTTGTGTTTGTGTTGAAAAACCACTTTTTGCACTTGTGTTAGTGTTGAAAAACCACTTTTCACACTTGTGTTGGTGCAGGAAACCACTTTTTCACTTGTATTAGTGTGGAAAAAACACTTTTTGCACTTGTGATAGTGTTGAAAAACCACTTTTCGCACTTGTGTTAGTGTTGAAAAACCACTTTTCGCACTTGTGTTGGTGCAGGAAACCACTTTTGCACTTGTATTAGTGTGGAAAAACCACTTATCGCACTTGTGTTAGTGTTGAAAAAACACTTTTTGCACTTGTGATAGTGTTGAAAAACCACTTTTCGCACCTGCGTTGGTGCAGGAAACCACTTTTGCACTTGTATTTGTGTGGAAAAAACACTTTTTGCACTTGTGATAGTGTTGAAAAACCACTTTTCGCACTTGTGTTAGTGTTGAAAAACCACTTTTCGCACTTGTGTTGGTCCAGGAAACCACTTTTGCACTTGTATTAGTGTGGAAAAAACACTTTTTGCACTTGTGATAATGTTGAAAAACCACTTTTCGCACTTGTGTTAGTGTTGAAAAACCACTTTTCGCACTTGTGTTGGTGCAGGAAACCACTTTTGCACTTGTATTAGTGTGGAAAACCACTTTTCGCACTTGTGTTAGTGTTGAAAAACCACTTTTCGCACTTGTGTTAGTGTTGAAAAACCACTATTCGCACTTGTGTTGGTGCAGGAAACCACTTTTGCACTTGTATTAGTGTGGAAAAACCACTTTTCGCACTTGTGTTAGTGTTGAAAAACCACTTTTTGCACTTGTGTTAGTGTTGAAAAACCACTTTTCGCACTTGTGTTAGTGTTGAAAAACCACTATTCGCACTTGTGTTGGTGCAGGAAACCACTTTTGCACTTGTATTAGTGTGGAAAAAACACTTTTTGCACTTGTGATAGTGTTGAAAAACCACATTTCGCGCTTGTGTTAGTGTTGAAAACCACTTTTCGCACTTGTGTTGGTGCAGGAAATCACTTTTGCACTTGTATTGGTGTGGAAAAAAACACTTTTTGCACTTGTGATAGTGTTGAAAAACCACTTTTCGCACTTGTGTTAGTGCAGGAAACCACTTTTGCACTTGTATTAGTGTGGAAAAACCACTTTTCGCACTTGTGTTAGTGTTGAAAAACCACTTTTCGCACTTGTGTAAGTGTTGAAAAACCACTTTTCGCACTTGTGTAAGTGTTGAAAAACCACTTTTCACACTTGTGTTGGTGCAGGATACCACTTTTGCACTTGTATTAGTGTGGTAAAAAACACTTTTTGCACTTGTGATAGTGTTGAAAAACCACTTTTCGCACTTGTGTTAGTGTTGAAAAACCACTTTTCGCACTTGTGTTGGTGCAGGAAACCAGTTTTGCACTTGTATTAGTGTGGAAAACACACTTTTTGCACTTGTGATAGTGTTGAAAAACCACTTTTCGCACTTGTGTTAGTGTTGAAAAACCACTTTTCGCACTTGTGTTGGTGCAGGAAACCACTTTTGCACTTGTATTAGTGTGGAGAAACCACTTTTCGCACTTGTGTTAGTGTTGAAAAACCACTTTTCGCACTTGTGTTAGTGTTGAAAAACCACTATTCGCACTTGTGTTGGTGCAGGAAACCATTTTTGCACTTGTATTAGTGTGGAAAAACCACTTTTCGCACTTGTGTTAGTGTTGAAAAACCACTTTTCGCACTTGTGTTAGTGTTGAAAAACCACTTTTCGCACTTGTGTTAGTGTTGAAAAACCACTTTTCACACTTGTGTTGGTGCAGGAAACCACTTTTGCACTTGTATTAGTGTGGAAAAAACACTTTTTGCACTTGTGATAGTGTTGAAAAACCACTTTTTGCACTTGTGTTAGTGTTGAAAAACCACTTTTCGCACTTGTGATAGTGTTGAAAAACCACTTTTCGCACTTGTGTTGGTGCAGGAAACCACTTTTGCACTTGTATTAGTGTGGAAAAACCACTTTTCGCACTTGTGTTAGTGTTGAAAAACCACTTTTCGCACTTGTGTTAGTGTTGAAAAACCACTTTTCACACTTGTGTTGGTGCAGGAAACCACTTTTGCACTTGTATTAGTGTGGAAAAAACACATTTTGCACTTGTAATAGTGTTGAAAAACCACTTTTCGCACTTGTGTTAGTGTTGAAAATCCACTTTTCGCACTTGTGTTGGTGCAGGAAACCACTTTTGCACTTGTATTACTGTGGAAAAACCACTTTTCGCACTTGTGTTAGTGTTGAAAAAACACTTTTCGCACTTGTGTTAGTGTTGAAAAACCACTTTTCACACTTGTGTTGGTGCAGGAAACCACTTTTGCACTTGTATTAGTGTGGAAAAAACACTTTTTGCACTTGTGATAGTGTTGAAAAACCACTTTTTGCACTTGTGTTAGTGTTGAAAAACCACTTTTCGCACTTGTGATAGTGTTGAAAAACCACTTTTCGCACTTGTGTTGGTGCAGGAAACCACTTTTGCACTTGTATTAGTGTGGAAAAACCACTTTTCGCACTTGTGTTAGTGTTGAAAAGCCACTTTTCGCACTTGTGATAGTGTTGAAAAACCACTTTTCGCACTTGTGTTGGTACAGGAAACCACTTTTGCACTTGTATTAGTGTGGAAAAACCACTTTTCGCACTTGTGTTAGTGTTGAAAAACCACTTTTCGCACTTGTGTTAGTGTTGAAAAACCACTTTTCACACTTGTGTTGGTGCAGGAAACCACTTTTGCACTTGTATTAGTGTGGACAAAACACTTTTTGCACTTGTGATAGTGTTGAAAAACCACTTTTCGCACTTGTGTTAGTGTTGAAAACCCACTTTTCGCACTTGTGTTGGTGCAGGAAACCACTTTTGCACTTGTATTACTGTGGAAAAACCACTTTTCGCACTTGTGTTAGTGTTGAAAAAACACTTTTTGCACTTGTGATAGTGTTGAAAAACCACTTTTTGCACTTGTGTTAGTGTTGAAAAACCATTTTTGCACTTGTGATAGTGTTGAAAAACCACTTTTCGCACTTGTGTTGGTGCAGGAAACCACTTTTGCACTTGTATTAGTGTGGAAAAACCACTTTTCGCACTTGTGTTAGTGTTGAAAAACCAATTTTCGCACTTGTGATAGTGTTGAAAAACCACTTTTCGCACTTGTGTTGGTGCAGGAAACCACTTTTGCACTTGTATTAGTGTGGAAAAACTACTTTTCGCACTTGTGTTAGTGTTGAAAAACCACTTTTCGCACTTGTGTTAGTGTTGAAAAACCACTTTTCACACTTGTGTTGGTGCAGCAAACCACTTTTGCACTTGTATTAGTGTGGAAAAAACACTTTTTGCACTTGTGATAGTGTTGAAAAACCACTTTTCGCACTTGTGTTAGTGTTGAAAACCCACTTTTCACACTTGTGTTGGTGCAGGAAACCACTTTTGCACTTGTATTACTGTGGAAAAACCACTTTTCGCACTTGTGTTAGTGTTGAAAAACCACTTTTTGCACTTGTGTTAGTGTTGAAAAACCACTTTTCGCACTTGTGTTGGTGCAGGAAACCACTTTTGCACTTGTATTAGTGTGGAAAAACCACTTTTCGCACTTGTGTTAGTGTTGAAAAACCACTTTTCGCACTTGTGTAAGTGTTGAAAAACCACTTTTCACACTTGTGTTGGTGCAGGAACCACTTTTGCACTTGTATTAGTGTGGAAAAAACACTTTTTGCACTT
The DNA here is from genome assembly GCF_964187855.1 of Myxine glutinosa. Lineage (NCBI taxonomy): Eukaryota > Metazoa > Chordata > Myxini > Myxiniformes > Myxinidae > Myxine > Myxine glutinosa. Next base: position 67,949 of record NW_027617101.1, read on the forward strand.
GTGATAGTGTTGAAAAACCACTTTTCACACTTGTGTTAGTGTTGAAAAACCACTTTTCGCACTTGTGTTGGTGCAGGAAACCAGTTTTGCACTTGTATTAGTGTGGAAAAAACACTTTTTGCACTTGTGATAGTATTAAAAAACCACTTTTCACACTTGTGTTAGTGTTGAAAAACCACTTTTCGCACTTGTGTTGGTGCAGGAAACCACTTTTCCACTTGTATTAGTGTGGAAAAAACACTTTTTGCACTTGTGATAGTGTTGAAAAACCACTTTTCGCACTTGTGTTAGTGTTGAAAAACCACTTTTCGCACTTATGTTGGTGCAGGAAACCACTTTTGCACTTGTATTAGTGTGGAGAAACCACTTTTCGCACTTGTGTTAGTGTTGAAAAACCACTTTTCGCACTTGTGTTAGTGTTGAAAAACCACTATTCGCACTTGTGTTGGTGCAGGAAACCACTTTTGCACTTGTATTAGTGTGGAAAAACCACTTTTCACACTTGTGTTAGTGTTGAAAAACCACTTTTCGCATTTGTGTTAGTGTTGAAAAACCACTATTCACACTTGTGTTAGTGTTGAAAAACCACTATTCACACTTGTGTTGGTGCAGGAAACCACTTTTGCACTTGTATTAGTGTGGAAAAAAGACTTTTTGCACTTGTGATAGTGTTGAAAAACCACTTTTCGCACTTGTGTTAGTGTTGAAAAACCACTTTTCGCACTTGCGTTAGTGTTAAACAACCACTTTTTGCACTTGTGTTGGTGCAGGAAACCACTTTTGCACTTGTATTAGTGTGGAAAAAACACTTTTTGCACTTGTGATAGTGTTGAAAAACCACTTTTCGCACTTGTGATAGTGTGGAAAAACCACTTTTCGCACTTGTGTTAGTGTTGAAAAACCACTTTTCGCACTTGTGTTAGTGTTGAAAAACCACTTTTCACACTTGTGTTGGTGCAGGAAACCACTTTTGCACTTGTATTAGTGTGGAAAAACCACTTTTTGCACTTGTGATAGTGTTGAAAAACCACTTTTCGCACTTGTGTTAGTGTTGAAAAACCACTATTCGCACTTGTGTTGGTGCAGGAAACCACTTTTGCACTTGTATTAGTGTGGAAAAACCACTTTTCGCACTTGTATTAGTGTGGAAAAAACACTTTTTGCACTTGTGATAGTGTTGAAAAACCACTTTTCGCACTTGTGTTAGTGTTGAAGAACCACTTTTCGCACTTGTGTTGGTGCAGGAAACCACTTTTGCACTTGTATTAGTGTGGAAAAAACAATTTTTGCACTTGTGATAGTGTTGAAAAACCACTTTTCGCACTTGTGTTAGTGTTAAAAAACCACTTTTCGCACTTGTGTTGGTGCAGGAAACCACTTTTGCACTTGTATTAGTGTGGAAAAACCACTTTTCGCACTTGTGTTAGTGTTGAAAAACCACTTTTCGCACTTGTGTTAGTGTTGAAAAACCACTATTCGCACTTGTGTTGGTGCAGGAAATCACTTTTGCACTTGTATTAGTGTGGAAAAACCACGTTGCGCACTTGTGTTAGTGTTGAAAATCCACTTTTTGCACTTGTATTAGTGTGGAAAAACCACTTTTCGCACTTGTGTTAGTGTTGAAAAACCACTTTTCGCACTTGTGTTAGTGTTGAAAAACCACTTTTCACACTTGTGTTGGTGCAGGAAACCACTTTTGCACTTGTATTAGTGTGGAAAAAACACTTTTTGCACTTGTGATAGTGTTGAAAAACCACTTTTCGCACTTGTGTTAGTGTTGAAAAACCACTTTTCGCACTTGTGTTGGTGCAGGAAACCACTTTTGCACTTGTATTAGTGTGGAAAAAACACTTTTTGCACTTGTGTTAGTGTTGAAAAACCACTTTTCGCACTTGTGTTAGTCTTGAAAAACCACTATTCGCACGTGTTGGTGCAGGAAACCACTTTTGCACTTGTATTAGTGTGGAAAACCACTTTTCGCACTTGTGTTAGTGTTGAAAAACCACTTTTCGCACTTGTGTTAGTGTTGAAAATCCACTTTTTGCACTTGTGATAGTGTTGAAAAACCACTTTTCGCACTTGTGTTAGTGTTGAAAAACCACTTTTCGCACTTGTGTTGGTGCAGGAAACCACTTTTGCACTTGTATTAGTGTGGAACAACCACTTTTCGCACTTGTGTTAGTGTTGAAAAACCACATTTCGCACTTGTGTTAGTGTTGAAAAACCACTTTTGCACTTGCATTAGTATAGAAAAACCACTTTTTGCACTTGTGATAGTGTTGAAAAACCACTTTTCGCACTTGTGTTAGTGTTGAAAAACCACTTTTCGCACTTGTGATAGTGTTGAAAAACCACTTTTTGCACTTGTGTTAGTGTTGAAAATCCACTTTTCACACTTGTGTTAGTGTTGAAAAACCACTTTTCGCACTTGTGTTAGTGTTGAAAAACCACTATTCTCACTTGTGTTTGTGCAGGAAACCACTTTTGCACTTGTATTAGTGTGGAAAAACCACTTTTCGCACTTGTGTTAGTGTTGAAAAACCACATTTCGCACTTGTGTTAGTGTTGAAAAACCACTTTTCGCACTTGTGTTGGTGCGGGAAACCACTTTTGCACTTGTATTAGTGTGGAAAACCCACTTTTCGCACTTGTGTTAGTGTTGAAAAACCACTTTTCGCACTTGTGTTAGTGTTGAAAAACCACTATTCGCACTTGTGTTTGTGCAGGAAACCACTTTTGCACTTGTATTAGTGTGGAAAAACCACTTTTCGCACTTGTGTTCGTGTTGAAAAACCACTTTTCGCACTTGTGTTAGTGTTGAAAAACCACTTTTCGCACTTGTGTTAGTGTTGAAAAACCACTTTTCGCACTTGTGTTAGTGTTGAAAATCCACTTTTTGCACTTGTGATAGTGTTGAAAAACCACTTTTCGCACTTGTGTTGGTGCAGGAAACCACTTTTGCACTTGTATTAGTGTGGAACAACCACTTTTCGCACTTGTGTTAGTGTTGAAAAACCACATTTCGCACTTGTGTTAGTGTTGAAAAACCACTTTTGCACTTGCAATAGTATAGAAAAACCACTTTTTGCACTTGTGATAGTGTTGAAAAACCACTTTTCGCACTTGTGTTAGTGTTGAAAAACCACTTTTCGCACTTGTGATAGTGTTGAAAAACCACTTTTTGCACTTGTGTTAGTGTTGAAAATCCACTTTTCACACTTGTGTTAGTGTTGAAAAACCACTTTTCGCACTTGTGTTAGTGTTGAAAAACCACTATTCGCACTTGTGTTTGTGCAGGAAACCACTTTTGCACTTGTGTTAGTGTTGAAAAACCACTTTTCGCACTTGTGTTGGTGCAGGAAACCACTTTTGCACTTGTATTAGTGTGGAAAACCCACTTTTCGCACTTGTGTTAGTGTTGAAAAACCACTTTTCGCACTTGTGTTAGTGTTGAAAAACCACTAGTCGCACTTGTGTTGGTGCAGGAAACCACTTTTGCACTTGTATTAGTGTGGAAAAACCACTTTTCGCACTTGTGTTCGTGTTGAAAAACCACTTTTCGCACTTGTGTTAGTGTTGAAAAACCACTTTTCGCACTTGTGTTAGTGTTGAAAAACCACTTTTCACACTTGTGTTGGTGCAGGAAACCACTTTTGCACTTGTATTAGTGTGGAAAAAACACTTTTTGCACTTGTGATAGTGTTGAAAAACAACTTTTCGCACCTGTGTTGGTGCAGGAAACCACTTTTGCACTTGTGTTAGTATTGAAAAACCACTTTTCGCACTTGTGATAGTGTTGAAAAACCACTTTTCGCACTTGTGTTAGTGTTTAAAAACCACTTTTCGCACTTGTGATAGTGTTGAAAAACCACTTTTCGCACTTGTGTTAGTGTTGAAAAACCACTTTTCGCACTTGTGTTAGTGTTGAAAAACCACTTTTCACACTTGTGTTAGTGTTGAAAAACCACTTTTCACACTTGTGTTAGTGTTGAAAAACCACTTTTTGCACTTGTGTTAGTGTTGAAAAACCACTTTTCACACTTGTGTTGGTGCAGGAAACCACTTTTGCACTTGTATTAGTGTGGAAAAAACACTTTTTGCACTTGTGATAGTGTTGATAAACCACTTTTCGCACTTGTGTTAGTGTTGAAAAACCACTTTTCGCACTTGTGTTGGTGCAGGAAACCACTTTTGCACTTGTATTAGTGTGGAAAAACCACTTTTCGCACTTGTGTTAGTGTTGAAAAAACACTTTTTGCACTTGTGATAGTGTTGAAAAACCACTTTTCGCACCTGTGTTGGTGCAGGAAACCACTTTTGCACTTGCGTTAGTGTGGAAAAACCCCTTTTCGCACTTGTGTTAGTGTTGAAAAACGACTTTTCGCACTTGTATTAATGTTGAAAAACCACTTTTCACACTTATGTTGGTGCAGGAAACCACTTTTGCACTTGTATTAGTGTGGAAAAAACACTTTTTGCACTTGTGATAGTGTTGAAAAACCACTTTTCGCACTTGTGTTAGTGTTGAAAAACCACTTTTCGCACTTGTGTTGGTGCAGGAAACCACTTTTGCACTTGTATTAGTGTGGAACAACCACTTTTCGCACTTGTGTTAGTGTTGAAAAACCACATTTCGCACTTGTGTTAGTGTTGAAAAACCACTTTTGCACTTGCATTAGTATAGAAAAACCACTTTTTGCACTTGTGATAGTGTTGAAAAACCACTTTTCGCACTTGTGTTAGTGTTGAAAAACCACTTTTCGCACTTGTGATAGTGTTGAAAAACCACTTTTTGCACTTGTGTTAGTGTTGAAAATCCACTTTTCACACTTGTGTTAGTGTTGAAAAACCACTTTTCGCACTTGTGTTTGTGCAGGAAACCACTTTTGCACTTGTGTTAGTGTTGAAAAACCACTTTTCGCACTTGTGTTGGTGCAGGAAACCACTTTTGCACTTGTATTAGTGTGGAAAACCCACTTTTCGCACTTGTGTTAGTGTTGAAAAACCACTTTTCGCACTTGTGTTAGTGTTGAAAAACCACTAGTCGCACTTGTGTTGGTGCAGGAAACCACTTTTGCACTTGTATTAGTGTGGAAAAACCACTTTTCGCACTTGTGTTCGTGTTGAAAAACCACTTTTCGCACTTGTGTTAGTGTTGAAAAACCACTTTTCGCACTTGTGTTAGTGTTGAAAAACCACTTTTCACACTTGTGTTGGTGCAGGAAACCACTTTTGCACTTGTATTAGTGTGGAAAAAACACTTTTTGCACTTGTGATAGTGTTGAAAAACAACTTTTCGCACCTGTGTTGGTGCAGGAAACCACTTTTGCACTTGTGTTAGTATTGAAAAACCACTTTTCGCACTTGTGATAGTGTTGAAAAACCACTTTTCGCACTTGTGTTAGTGTTTAAAAACCACTTTTCGCACTTGTGATAGTGTTGAAAAACCACTTTTCGCACTTGTGTTAGTGTTGAAAAACCACTTTTCGCACTTGTGTTAGTGTTGAAAAACCACTTTTCACACTTGTGTTAGTGTTGAAAAACCACTTTTCACACTTGTGTTAGTGTTGAAAAACCACTTTTTGCACTTGTGTTAGTGTTGAAAAACCACTTTTCACACTTGTGTTGGTGCAGGAAACCACTTTTGCACTTGTATTAGTGTGGAAAAAACACTTTTTGCACTTGTGATAGTGTTGATAAACCACTTTTCGCACTTGTGTTAGTGTTGAAAAACCACTTTTCGCACTTGTGTTGGTGCAGGAAACCACTTTTGCACTTGTATTAGTGTGGAAAAACCACTTTTCGCACTTGTGTTAGTGTTGAAAAAACACTTTTTGCACTTGTGATAGTGTTGAAAAACCACTTTTCGCACCTGTGTTGGTGCAGGAAACCACTTTTGCACTTGCGTTAGTGTGGAAAAACCCCTTTTCGCACTTGTGTTAGTGTTGAAAAACGACTTTTCGCACTTGTATTAATGTTGAAAAACCACTTTTCACACTTATGTTGGTGCAGGAAACCACTTTTGCACTTGTATTAGTGTGGAAAAAACACTTTTTGCACTTGTGATAGTGTTGAAAAACCACTTTTCGCACTTGTGTTAGTGTTGAAAAACCACTTTTCGCACTTGTGTTGGTGCAGGAAACCACTTTTGCACTTGTATTAGTGTGGAACAACCACTTTTCGCACTTGTGTTAGTGTTGAAAAACCACATTTCGCACTTGTGTTAGTGTTGAAAAACCACTTTTGCACTTGCATTAGTATAGAAAAACCACTTTTTGCACTTGTGATAGTGTTGAAAAACCACTTTTCGCACTTGTGTTAGTGTTGAAAAACCACTTTTCGCACTTGTGATAGTGTTGAAAAACCACTTTTTGCACTTGTGTTAGTGTTGAAAATCCACTTTTCACACTTGTGTTAGTGTTGAAAAACCACTTTTCGCACTTGTGTTAGTGTTGAAAAACCACTATTCGCACTTGTGTTTGTGCAGGAAACCACTTTTGCACTTGTATTAGTGTGGAAAAACCACTTTTCGCACTTGTGTTAGTGTTGAAAAACCACATTTCGCACTTGTGTTAGTGTTGAAAAACCACTTTTCGCACTTGTGTTGGTGCGGGAAACCACTTTTGCACTTGTATTAGTGTGGAAAACCCACTTTTCGCACTTGTGTTAGTGTTGAAAAACCACTTTTCGCACTTGTGTTAGTGTTGAAAAACCACTATTCGCACTTGTGTTGGTGCAGGAAACCACTTTTGCACTTGTATTAGTGTGGAAAAACCACTTTTCGCACTTGTGTTCGTGTTGAAAAACCACTTTTCGCACTTGTGTTAGTGTTGAAAAACCACTTTTCGCACTTGTGTTAGTGTTGAAAAACCACTTTTCGCACTTGTGTTAGTGTTGAAAATCCACTTTTTGCACTTGTGATAGTGTTGAAAAACCACTTTTCGCACTTGTGTTGGTGCAGGAAACCACTTTTGCACTTGTATTAGTGTGGAACAACCACTTTTCGCACTTGTGTTAGTGTTGAAAAACCACATTTCGCACTTGTGTTAGTGTTGAAAAACCACTTTTGCACTTGCAATAGTATAGAAAAACCACTTTTTGCACTTGTGATAGTGTTGAAAAACCACTTTTCGCACTTGTGTTAGTGTTGAAAAACCACTTTTCGCACTTGTGATAGTGTTGAAAAACCACTTTTTGCACTTGTGTTAGTGTTGAAAATCCACTTTTCACACTTGTGTTAGTGTTGAAAAACCACTTTTCGCACTTGTGTTAGTGTTGAAAAACCACTATTCGCACTTGTGTTTGTGCAGGAAACCACTTTTGCACTTGTATTAGTGTGGAAAAACCACTTTTCGCACTTGTGTTAGTGTTGAAAAACCACATTTCGCACTTGTGTTAGTGTTGAAAAACCACTTTTCGCACTTGTGTTGATGCAGGAAACCACTTTTGCACTTGTATTAGTGTGGAAAACCCACTTTTCGCACTTGTGTTAGTGTTGAAAAACCACTATTCGCACTTGTGTTGGTGCAGGAAACCACTTTTGCACTTGTATTAGTGTGGAAAAACCACTTTTCGCACTTGTGTTCGTGTTGAAAAACCACTTTTCGCACTTGTGTTAGTGTTGAAAAACCACTTTTCGCACTTGTGTTAGTGTTGAAAAACCACTTTTCACACTTGTGTTGGTGCAGGAAACCACTTTTGCACTTGTATTAGTGTGGAAAAAACACTTTTTGCACTTGTGATAGTGTTGAAAAACAACTTTTCGCACCTGTGTTGGTGCAGGAAACCACTTTTGCACTTGTGTTAGTATTGAAAAACCACTTTTCGCACTTGTGATAGTGTTGAAAAACCACTTTTCGCACTTGTGTTAGTGTTTAAAAACCACTTTTCGCACTTGTGATAGTGTTGAAAAACCACTTTTCGCACTTGTGTTAGTGTTGAAAAACCACTTTTCGCACTTGTGTTAGTGTTGAAAAACCACTTTTCACACTTGTGTTAGTGTTGAAAAACCACTTTTCACACTTGTGTTAGTGTTGAAAAACCACTTTTTGCACTTGTGTTAGTGTTGAAAAACCACTTTTCACACTTGTGTTGGTGCAGGAAACCACTTTTGCACTTGTATTAGTGTGGAAAAAACACTTTTTGCACTTGTGATAGTGTTGATAAACCACTTTTCGCACTTGTGTTAGTGTTGAAAAACCACTTTTCGCACTTGTGTTGGTGCAGGAAACCACTTTTGCACTTGTATTAGTGTGGAAAAACCACTTTTCGCACTTGTGTTAGTGTTGAAAAAACACTTTTTGCACTTGTGATAGTGTTGAAAAACCACTTTTCGCACCTGTGTTGGTGCAGGAAACCACTTTTGCACTTGCGTTAGTGTGGAAAAACCCCTTTTCGCACTTGTGTTAGTGTTGAAAAACGACTTTTCACACTTGTATTAATGTTGAAAAACCACTTTTCACATTTATGTTGGTGCAGGAAACCACTTTTGCACTTGTGATAGTGTTGAAAAACCACTTTTCGCACTTGTGTTAGTGTTGAAAAACCACTTTTCGCACTTATGTTAGTGTTGAAAAACCACTTTTCACACTTGTGTTGGTGCAGGAAACCACTTTTGCACTTGTATTAGTGTGGAAAAAAGACTTTTTGCACTTGTGATAGTGTTGAAAAACCACTTTTCGCACTTGTGTTAGTGTTGAAAAACCACTTTTCGCACTTGCGTTAGTGTTAAACAACCACTTTTTGCACTTGTGTTGGTGCAGGAAACCACTTTTGCACTTGTATTAGTGTGGAAAAAACACTTTTTGCACTTGTGATAGTGTTGAAAAACCACTTTTCGCACTTGTGTTAGTGTTGAAAAACCACTTTTCGCACTTGTGTTAGTGTTCAAAAACCACTTTTCGCACTTGTGTTGGTGCAGGAAACCACTTTTGCACTTGTATTAGTGTGGAACAACCACTTTTCGCACTTTTGTTAGTGTTGAAAAACCACTTTTGCACTTGCATTAGTGTAGAAAAACCACTTTTTGCACTTATGATAGTGTTGAAAAACCACTTTTTGCACTTGTGTTAGTGTTTAAAAACCACTTTTCGCACTTGTGATAGTGTTGAAAAACCACTTTTCGCACTTGTGTTAGTGTGGAAAATCCACTTTTCGCACTTGTGTTAGTGTTGAAAAACCACTTTTCGCACTTGTGTTAGTGTTGAAAAACCACTATTCGCACTTGTGTTGGTGCAGGAAACTACTTTTGCACTTGTGTTAGTGTGGAAAAACCCCTTTTTGCACTTGCGTTAGTGTTGAAAATCCACTTTTCGCACTTGTGTTAGTGTTGAAAATCCACTTTTCACACTTGTGTTAGTGTTGAAAAACCACTTTTCGCACTTGTGTTTGTGCAGGAAACCACTTTTGCACTTGTGTTAGTGTTGAAAAACCACTTTTCGCACTTGTGTTGGTGCAGGAAACCACTTTTGCACTTGTATTAGTGTGGAAAACCCACTTTTCGCACTTGTGTTAGTGTTGAAAAACCACTTTTCGCACTTGTGTTAGTGTTGAAAAACCACTAGTCGCACTTGTGTTGGTGCAGGAAACCACTTTTGCACTTGTATTAGTGTGGAAAAACCACTTTTCGCACTTGTGTTCGTGTTGAAAAACCACTTTTCGCACTTGTGTTAGTGTTGAAAAACCACTTTTCGCACTTGTGTTAGTGTTGAAAAACCACTTTTCACACTTGTGTTGGTGCAGGAAACCACTTTTGCACTTGTATTAGTGTGGAAAAAACACTTTTTGCACTTGTGATAGTGTTGAAAAACAACTTTTCGCACCTGTGTTGGTGCAGGAAACCACTTTTGCACTTGTGTTAGTATTGAAAAACCACTTTTCGCACTTGTGATAGTGTTGAAAAACCACTTTTCGCACTTGTGTTAGTGTTTAAAAACCACTTTTCGCACTTGTGATAGTGTTGAAAAACCACTTTTCGCACTTGTGTTAGTGTTGAAAAACCACTTTTCGCACTTGTGTTAGTGTTGAAAAACCACTTTTCACACTTGTGTTAGTGTTGAAAAACCACTTTTCACACTTGTGTTAGTGTTGAAAAACCACTTTTTGCACTTGTGTTAGTGTTGAAAAACCACTTTTCACACTTGTGTTGGTGCAGGAAACCACTTTTGCACTTGTATTAGTGTGGAAAAAACACTTTTTGCACTTGTGATAGTGTTGATAAACCACTTTTCGCACTTGTGTTAGTGTTGAAAAACCACTTTTCGCACTTGTGTTGGTGCAGGAAACCACTTTTGCACTTGTATTAGTGTGGAAAAACCACTTTTCGCACTTGTGTTAGTGTTGAAAAAACACTTTTTGCACTTGTGATAGTGTTGAAAAACCACTTTTCGCACCTGTGTTGGTGCAGGAAACCACTTTTGCACTTGCGTTAGTGTGGAAAAACCCCTTTTCGCACTTGTGTTAGTGTTGAAAAACGACTTTTCGCACTTGTATTAATGTTGAAAAACCACTTTTCACACTTATGTTGGTGCAGGAAACCACTTTTGCACTTGTATTAGTGTGGAAAAAACACTTTTTGCACTTGTGATAGTGTTGAAAAACCACTTTTCGCACTTGTGTTAGTGTTGAAAAACCACTTTTCGCACTTGTGTTGGTGCAGGAAACCACTTTTGCACTTGTATTAGTGTGGAACAACCACTTTTCGCACTTGTGTTAGTGTTGAAAAACCACATTTCGCACTTGTGTTAGTGTTGAAAAACCACTTTTGCACTTGCATTAGTATAGAAAAACCACTTTTTGCACTTGTGATAGTGTTGAAAAACCACTTTTCGCACTTGTGTTAGTGTTGAAAAACCACTTTTCGCACTTGTGATAGTGTTGAAAAACCACTTTTTGCACTTGTGTTAGTGTTGAAAATCCACTTTTCACACTTGTGTTAGTGTTGAAAAACCACTTTTCGCACTTGTGTTAGTGTTGAAAAACCACTATTCGCACTTGTGTTTGTGCAGGAAACCACATTTGCACTTGTATTAGTGTGGAAAAACCACTTTTCGCACTTGTGTTAGTGTTGAAAAACCACATTTCGCACTTGTGTTAGTGTTGAAAAACCACTTTTCGCACTTGTGTTGGTGCGGGAAACCACTTTTGCACTTGTATTAGTGTGGAAAACCCACTTTTCGCACTTGTGTTAGTGTTGAAAAACCACTTTTCGCACTTGTGTTAGTGTTGAAAAACCACTATTCGCACTTGTGTTGGTGCAGGAAACCACTTTTGCACTTGTATTAGTGTGGAAAAACCACTTTTCGCACTTGTGTTCGTGTTGAAAAACCACTTTTCGCACTTGTGTTAGTGTTGAAAAACCACTTTTCGCACTTGTGTTAGTGTTGAAAAACCACTTTTCGCACTTGTGTTAGTGTTGAAAATCCACTTTTTGCACTTGTGATAGTGTTGAAAAACCACTTTTCGCACTTGTGTTGGTGCAGGAAACCACTTTTGCACTTGTATTAGTGTGGAACAACCACTTTTCGCACTTGTGTTAGTGTTGAAAAACCACATTTCGCACTTGTGTTAGTGTTGAAAAACCACTTTTGCACTTGCAATAGTATAGAAAAACCACTTTTTGCACTTGTGATAGTGTTGAAAAACCACTTTTCGCACTTGTGTTAGTGTTGAAAAACCACTTTTCGCACTTGTGATAGTGTTGAAAAACCACTTTTTGCACTTGTGTTAGTGTTGAAAATCCACTTTTCACACTTGTGTTAGTGTTGAAAAACCACTTTTCGCACTTGTGTTAGTGTTGAAAAACCACTATTCGCACTTGTGTTTGTGCAGGAAACCACTTTTGCACTTGTATTAGTGTGGAAAAACCACTTTTCGCACTTGTGTTAGTGTTGAAAAACCACATTTCGCACTTGTGTTAGTGTTGAAAAACCACTTTTCGCACTTGTGTTGATGCAGGAAACCACTTTTGCACTTGTATTAGTGTGGAAAACCCACTTTTCGCACTTGTGTTAGTGTTGAAAAACCACTTTTCGCACTTGTGTTAGTGTTGAAAAACCACTATTCGCACTTGTGTTGGTGCAGGAAACCACTTTTGCACTTGTATTAGTGTGGAAAAACCACTTTTCGCACTTGTGTTCGTGTTGAAAAACCACTTTTCGCACTTGTGTTAGTGTTGAAAAACCACTTTTCGCACTTGTGTTAGTGTTGAAAAACCACTTTTCACACTTGTGTTGGTGCAGGAAACCACTTTTGCACTTGTATTAGTGTGGAAAAAACACTTTTTGCACTTGTGATAGTGTTGAAAAACAACTTTTCGCACCTGTGTTGGTGCAGGAAACCACTTTTGCACTTGTGTTAGTATTGAAAAACCACTTTTCGCACTTGTGATAGTGTTGAAAAACCACTTTTCGCACTTGTGTTAGTGTTTAAAAACCACTTTTCGCACTTGTGATAGTGTTGAAAAACCACTTTTCGCACTTGTGTTAGTGTTGAAAAACCACTTTTCGCACTTGTGTTAGTGTTGAAAAACCACTTTTCACACTTGTGTTAGTGTTGAAAAACCACTTTTCACACTTGTGTTAGTGTTGAAAAACCACTTTTTGCACTTGTGTTAGTGTTGAAAAACCACTTTTCACACTTGTGTTGGTGCAGGAAACCACTTTTGCACTTGTATTAGTGTGGAAAAAACACTTTTTGCACTTGTGATAGTGTTGATAAACCACTTTTCGCACTTGTGTTAGTGTTGAAAAACCACTTTTCGCACTTGTGTTGGTGCAGGAAACCACTTTTGCACTTGTATTAGTGTGGAAAAACCACTTTTCGCACTTGTGTTAGTGTTGAAAAAACACTTTTTGCACTTGTGATAGTGTTGAAAAACCACTTTTCGCACCTGTGTTGGTGCAGGAAACCACTTTTGCACTTGCGTTAGTGTGGAAAAACCCCTTTTCGCACTTGTGTTAGTGTTGAAAAACGACTTTTCACACTTGTATTAATGTTGAAAAACCACTTTTCACATTTATGTTGGTGCAGGAAACCACTTTTGCACTTGTGATAGTGTTGAAAAACCACTTTTCGCACTTGTGTTAGTGTTGAAAAACCACTTTTCGCACTTATGTTAGTGTTGAAAAACCACTTTTCACACTTGTGTTGGTGCAGGAAACCACTTTTGCACTTGTATTAGTGTGGAAAAAAGACTTTTTGCACTTGTGATAGTGTTGAAAAACCACTTTTCGCACTTGTGTTAGTGTTGAAAAACCACTTTTCGCACTTGCGTTAGTGTTAAACAACCACTTTTTGCACTTGTGTTGGTGCAGGAAACCACTTTTGCACTTGTATTAGTGTGGAAAAAACACTTTTTGCACTTGTGATAGTGTTGAAAAACCACTTTTCGCACTTGTGTTAGTGTTGAAAAACCACTTTTCGCACTTGTGTTAGTGTTCAAAAACCACTTTTCGCACTTGTGTTGGTGCAGGAAACCACTTTTGCACTTGTATTAGTGTGGAACAACCACTTTTCGCACTTTTGTTAGTGTTGAAAAACCACTTTTGCACTTGCATTAGTGTAGAAAAACCACTTTTTGCACTTATGATAGTGTTGAAAAACCACTTTTTGCACTTGTGTTAGTGTTTAAAAACCACTTTTCGCACTTGTGATAGTGTTGAAAAACCACTTTTCGCACTTGTGTTAGTGTGGAAAATCCACTTTTCGCACTTGTGTTAGTGTTGAAAAACCACTTTTCGCACTTGTGTTAGTGTTGAAAAACCACTATTCGCACTTGTGTTGGTGCAGGAAACTACTTTTGCACTTGTGTTAGTGTGGAAAAACCCCTTTTTGCACTTGCGTTAGTGTTGAAAATCCACTTTTCGCACTTGTGTTAGTGTTGAAAAACCACTTTTTGCACTTGTGTTAGTGTTGAAAAACCACTATTCGCACTTGTGTTGGTGCAGGAAACCACTTTTGCTCTTGTGTTAGTGTGGAAAAACCCCTTTTCGCACTTGCGTTAGTGTTGAAAAACCACTTTTCGCACTTGTGTTAGTGTTGAAAAACCACTTTTCGCACTTGTGTTGGTGCAGGAAACCACTTTTGCACTTGTATTAGTGTGGAAAAAACACTTTTTGCACTTGTGTTAGTGTTGAAAAACCACTTTTCGCACTTGTGTTGGTGCAGGAAACCACTTTTGCACTTGTATTAGTGTGGAAAAAACACTTTTTGCACTTGTGATAGTGTTGAAAAACCACTTTTCGCACTTGTGTTAGTGTTGAAAAACCACTTTTCGCACTTGTATTAATGTTGAAAAACCACTTTTCACACTTATGTTGGTGCAGGAAACCACTTTTGCACTTGTATTAGTGTGGAAAAAACACTTTTTGCACTTGTGATAGTGTTGAAAAACCACTTTTCGCACTTGTGTTAGTGTTGAAAAACCACTTTTCGCACTTATGTTAGTGTTGAAAAACCACTTTCACACTTGTGTTGGTGCAGGAAACCACTTTTGCACTTGTATTAGTGTGGAAAAAAGACTTTTTGCACTTGTGATAGTGTTGAAAAACAACTTTTCGCACTTGTGTTAGTGTTGAAAATCCACTTTTCGCACTTGTGTTAGTGTTGAAAAACCACTTTTCGCACTTGTGTTAGTGTTGAAAAACCACTATTCGCACTTGTGTTGGTGCAGGAAACCACTTTTGCACTTGTATTAGTGTGGAAAAACCACTTTTCGCACTTGTGTTAGTGGAGAAAAACCACATTTTGCACTTGTGTTAGTGTTGAAAAACCACTTTTCGCACTTGTGTTGGTGCAGGAAACCACTTTTGCACTTGTATTAGTGTGGAAAAACCACTTTTTGCACTTGTGATAGTGTTGAAAAACCACTTTTCGCACTTGTGTTAGTGTTGAAAAACCACTATTCGCACTTGTGTTGGTGCAGGAAACCACTTTTGCACTTGTATTAGTGTGGAAAAACCACTTTTCGCACTTGTGTTAGTGTTGAAAAACCACTTTTCGCACTTGTGTTAGTGTTGAAAAACCACTTTTCACACTTGTGTTGGTGCAGGAAACCACTTTTGCACTTGTATTAGTGTGGAAAAACCACTTTTTGCACTTGTGATAGTGTTGAAAAACCACTTTTCGCACTTGTGTTAGTGTTGAAAAACCACTATTCGCACTTGTGTTGGTGCAGGAAACCACTTTTGCACTTGTATTAGTGTGGAAAAACCACTTTTCGCACTTGTGTTCGTGTTGAAAAACCACTTTTCGCACTTGTGTTAGTGTTGAAAAACCACTTTTCGCACTTGTGTTGGTGCAGGAAACCACTTTTGCACTTGTATTAGTGTGGAACAACCACTTTTCGCACTTGTGTTAGTGTTGAAAAACCACATTTCGCACTTGTGTTAGTGTTGAAAAACCACTTTTGCACTTGCAATAGTATAGAAAAACCACTTTTTGCACTTGTGATAGTGTTGAAAAACCACTTTTCGCACTTGTGTTAGTGTTGAAAAACCACTTTTCGCACTTGTGATAGTGTTGAAAAACCACTTTTTGCACTTGTGTTAGTGTTGAAAATCCACTTTTCACACTTGTGTTAGTGTTGAAAAACCACTTTTCGCACTTGTGTTAGTGTTGAAAAACCACTATTCGCACTTGTGTTTGTGCAGGAAACCACTTTTGCACTTGTATTAGTGTGGAAAAACCACTTTTCGCACTTGTGTTAGTGTTGAAAAACCACATTTCGCACTTGTGTTAGTGTTGAAAAACCACTTTTCGCACTTGTGTTGGTGCAGGAAACCACTTTTGCACTTGTATTAGTGTGGAAAACCCACTTTTCGCACTTGTGTTAGTGTTGAAAAACCACTTTTCGCACTTGTGTTAATGTTGAAAAACCACTATTCGCACTTGTGTTGGTGCAGGAAACCACTTTTGCACTTGTATTAGTGTGGAAAAACCACTTTTCGCACTTGTGTTCGTGTTGAAAAACCACTTTTCGCACTTGTGTTAGTGTTGAAAAACCACTTTTCGCACTTGTGTTAGTGTTGAAAAACCACTTTTCACACTTGTGTTGGTGCAGGAAACCACTTTTGCACTTGTATTAGTGTGGATAAAACACTTTTTGCACTTGTGATAGTGTTGAAAAACAACTTTTCGCACCTGTGTTGGTGCAGGAAACCACTTTTGCACTTGTGTTACTATTGAAAAACCACTTTTCGCACTTGTGATAGTGTTGAAAAACCACTTTTCGCACTTGTGTTAGTGTTTAAAAACCACTTTTCGCACTTGTGATAGTGTTGAAAAACCACTTTTCGCACTTGTGTTAGTGTTGAAAAACCACTTTTCGCACTTGTGTTAGTGTTGAAAAACCACTTTTCACACTTGTGTTAGTGTTGAAAAACCACTTTTCACACTTGTGTTAGTGTTGAAAACCCACTTTTTGCACTTGTGTTAGTGTTGAAAAACCACTTTTCACACTTGTGTTGGTGCAGGAAACCACTTTTGCACTTGTATTAGTGTGGAAAAAACACTTTTTGCACTTGTGATAGTGTTGATAAACCACTTTTCGCACTTGTGTTAGTGTTGAAAAACCACTTTTCGCACTTGTGTTGGTGCAGGAAACCACTTTTGCACTTGTATTAGTGTGGAAAAACCACTTTTCGCACTTGTGTTAGTGTTGAAAAAACACTTTTTGCACTTGTGATAGTGTTGAAAAACCACTTTTCGCACCTGTGTTGGTGCAGGAAACCACTTTTGCACTTGCGTTAGTGTGGAAAAACCCCTTTTCGCACTTGTGTTAGTGTTGAAAAACGACTTTTCGCACTTGTATTAATGTTGAAAAACCACTTTTCACACTTATGTTGGTGCAGGAAACCACTTTTGCACTTGTATTAGTGTGGAAAAAACACTTTTTGCACTTGTGATAGTGTTGAAAAACCACTTTTCGCACTTGTGTTAGTGTTGAAAAACCACTTTTCGCACTTATGTTAGTGTTGAAAAACCACTTTTCACACTTGTGTTGGTGCAGGAAACCACTTTTGCACTTGTATTGGTGTGGAAAAAAGACTTTTTGCACTTGTGATAGTGTTGAAAAACCACTTTTCGCACTTGTGTTAGTGTTGAAAAACAACTTTTCGCACTTGCGTTAGTGTTAAACAACCACTTTTTGCACTTGTGTTGGTGCAGGAAACCACTTTTGCACTTGTATTAGTGTGGAAAAAATACTTTTTGCACTTGTGATAGTGTTGAAAAACCACTTTTCGCACTTGTGTTAGTGTTGAAAAACCACTTTTCGCACTTGTGTTAGTGTTGAAAAACCACTTTTCGCACTTGTGTTGGTGCAGGAAACCACTTTTGCACTTGTATTAGTGTGGAACAACCACTTTTCGCACTTGTGTTAGTGTTGAAAAACCACTTTTGCACTTGCATTAGTGTAGAAAAACCACTTTTTGCACTTATGATAGTGTTGAAAAACCACTTTTCGCACTTGTGTTGGTGCAGGAAACCACTTTTGCACTTGTATTAGTGTGGAAAAAACAATTTTCGCACTTGTGATAGTGTTGAAAAACCACTTTTTGCACTTGTGTTAGTGTTGAAAATCCACTTTTCACACTTGTGTTAGTGTTGAAAAACCACTTTTCGCACTTGTGTTAGTGTTGAAAAACCACTATTCGCACTTGTGTTTGTGCAGGAAACCACTTTTGCACTTGTATTAGTGTGGAAAAACCACTTTTCGCACTTGTGTTAGTGTTGAAAAACCACATTTCGCACTTGTGTTAGTGTTGAAAAACCACTTTTCGCACTTGTGTTGGTGCAGGAAACCACTTTTGCACTTGTATTAGTGTGGAAAACCCACTTTTCGCACTTGTGTTAGTGTTGAAAAACCACTTTTCGCACTTGTGTTAGTGTTGAAAAACCACTATTCGCACTTGTGTTGGTGCAGGAAACCACTTTTGCACTTGTATTAGTGTGGAAAAACCACTTTTCGCACTTGTGTTCGTGTTGAAAAACCACTTTTCGCACTTGTGTTAGTGTTGAAAAACCACTTTTCGCACTTGTGTTAGTGTTGAAAAACCACTTTTCACACTTGTGTTGGTGCAGGAAACCACTTTTGCACTTGTATTAGTGTGGATAAAACACTTTTTGCACTTGTGATAGTGTTGAAAAACAACTTTTCGCACCTGTGTTGGTGCAGGAAACCACTTTTGCACTTGTGTTAGTATTGAAAAACCACTTTTCGCACTTGTGATAGTGTTGAAAAACCACTTTTCGCACTTGTGTTAGTGTTTAAAAACCACTTTTCGCACTTGTGATAGTGTTGAAAAACCACTTTTCGCACTTGTGTTAGTGTTGAAAAACCACTTTTCGCACTTGTGTTAGTGTTGAAAAACCACTTTTCACACTTGTGTTAGTGTTGAAAAACCACTTTTCACACTTGTGTTAGTGTTGAAAAACCACTTTTTGCACTTGTGTTAGTGTTGAAAAACCACTTTTCACACTTGTGTTGGTGCAGGAAACCACTTTTGCACTTGTATTAGTGTGGAAAAAACACTTTTTGCACTTGTGATAGTGTTGATAAACCACTTTTCGCACTTGTGTTAGTGTTGAAAAACCACTTTTCGCACTTGTGTTGGTGCAGGAAACCACTTTTGCACTTGTATTAGTGTGGAAAAACCACTTTTCGCACTTGTGTT
The DNA here is from genome assembly GCF_964187855.1 of Myxine glutinosa. NCBI lineage: Eukaryota > Metazoa > Chordata > Myxini > Myxiniformes > Myxinidae > Myxine > Myxine glutinosa. Next base: position 86,623 of record NW_027617101.1, read on the forward strand.
AGTGTTGAAAAAACACTTTTTGCACTTGTGATAGTGTTGAAAAACCACTTTTCGCACCTGTGTTGGTGCAGGAAACCACTCTTGCACTTGCGTTAGTGTGGAAAAACCCCTTTTCGCACTTGTGTTAGTGTTGAAAAACGACTTTTCGCACTTGTATTAATGTTGAAAAACCACTTTTCACACTTATGTTGGTGCAGGAAACCACTTTTGCACTTGTATTAGTGTGGAAAAAACACTTTTTGCACTTGTGATAGTGTTGAAAAACCACTTTTCGCACTTGTGTTAGTGTTGAAAAACCACTTTTCGCACTTATGTTAGTGTTGAAAAACCACTTTTCACACTTGTGTTGGTGCAGGAAACCACTTTTGCACTTGTATTGGTGTGGAAAAAAGACTTTTTGCACTTGTGATAGTGTTGAAAAACCACTTTTCGCACTTGTGTTAGTGTTGAAAAACAACTTTTCGCACTTGCGTTAGTGTTAAACAACCACTTTTTGCACTTGTGTTGGTGCAGGAAACCACTTTTGCACTTGTATTAGTGTGGAAAAAATACTTTTTGCACTTGTGATAGTGTTGAAAAACCACTTTTCGCACTTGTGTTAGTGTTGAAAAACCACTTTTCGCACTTGTGTTAGTGTTGAAAAACCACTTTTCGCACTTGTGTTGGTGCAGGAAACCACTTTTGCACTTGTATTAGTGTGGAACAACCACTTTTCGCACTTGTGTTAGTGTTGAAAAACCACTTTTGCACTTGCATTAGTGTAGAAAAACCACTTTTTGCACTTATGATAGTGTTGAAAAACCACTTTTCGCACTTGTGTTAGTGTTTAAAAACCACTTTTCGCACTTGTGATAGTGTTGAAAAACCACTTTTCGCACTTGTGTTAGTGTTGAAAATCCACTTTTCGCACTTGTGTTAGTGTTGAAAAACCACTTTTCGCACTTGTGTTAGTGTTGAAAAACCACTATTCGCACTTGTGTTGGTGCAGGAAACTACTTTTGCACTTGTATTAGTGTGGAAAAACCCCTTTTTGCACTTGCGTTAGTGTTGAAAATCCACTTTTCGCACTTGTGTTAGTGTTGAAAAACCACTTTTTGCACTTGTGTTAGTGTTGAAAAACCACTATTCGCACTTGTGTTGGTGCAGGAAACCACTTTTGCTCTTGTGTTAGTGTGGAAAAACCCCTTTTCGCACTTGCGTTAGTGTTGAAAAACCACTTTTCGCACTTGTGTTAGTGTTGAAAAACCACTTTTCGCACTTGTGTTGGTGCAGGAAACCACTTTTGCACTTGTATTAGTGTGGAAAAAACACTTTTTGCACTTGTGTTTGTGTTGAAAAACCACTTTTCGCACTTGTGTTGGTGCAGGAAACCACTTTTGCACTTGTATTAGTGTGGAAAAAACACTTTTTGCACTTGTGATAGTGTTGAAAAACCACTTTTCGCACTTGTGTTAGTGTTGAAAAACCACTTTTCGCACTTGTATTAATGTTGAAAAACCACTTTTCACACTTATGTTGGTGCAGGAAACCACTTTTGCACTTGTATTAGTGTGGAAAAAACACTTTTTGCACTTGTGATAGTGTTGAAAAACCACTTTTCGCACTTGTGTTAGTGTTGAAAAACCACTTTTCGCACTTATGTTAGTGTTGAAAAACCACTTTCACACTTGTGTTGGTGCAGGAAACCACTTTTGCACTTGTATTAGTGTGGAAAAAAGACTTTTTGCACTTGTGATAGTGTTGAAAAACAACTTTTCGCACTTGTGTTAGTGTTGAAAATCCACTTTTCGCACTTGTGTTAGTGTTGAAAAACCACTTTTCGCACTTGTGTTAGTGTTGAAAAACCACTATTCGCACTTGTGTTGGTGCAGGAAACCACTTTTGCACTTGTATTAGTGTGGAAAAACCACTTTTCGCACTTGTGTTAGTGGAGAAAAACCACATTTTGCACTTGTGTTAGTGTTGAAAAACCACTTTTCGCACTTGTGTTGGTGCAGGAAACCACTTTTGCACTTGTATTAGTGTGGAAAACCACTTTTTGCACTTGTGATAGTGTTGAAAAACCACTTTTCGCACTTGTGTTAGTGTTGAAAAACCACTATTCGCACTTGTGTTGGTGCAGGAAACCACTTTTGCACTTGTATTAGTGTGGAAAAACCACTTTTCGCACTTGTGTTAGTGTTGAAAAACCACTTTTCGCACTTGTGTTAGTGTTGAAAAACCACTTTTCACACTTGTGTTGGTGCAGGAAACCACTTTTGCACTTGTATTAGTGTGGAAAAACCACTTTTTGCACTTGTGATAGTGTTGAAAAACCACTTTTCGCACTTGTGTTAGTGTTGAAAAACCACTATTCGCACTTGTGTTGGTGCAGGAAACCACTTTTGCACTTGTATTAGTGTGGAAAAACCACTTTTCGCACTTGTATTAGTGTGGAAAAAACACTTTTTGCACTTGTGATAGTGTTGAAAAACCACTTTTCGCACTTGTGTTAGTGTTGAAGAACCACTTTTCGCACTTGTGTTGGTGCAGGAAACCACTTTTGCACTTGTATTAGTGTGGAAAAAACAATTTTTGCACTTGTGATAGTGTTGAAAAACCACTTTTCGCACTTGTGTTAGTGTTAAAAAACGACTTTTCGCACTTGTGTTGGTGCAGGAAACCACTGTTGCACTTGTATTAGTGTGGAAAAACCACTTTTCGCACTTGTGTTAGTGGAGAAAAACCACATTTTGCACTTGTGTTAGTGTTGAAAAACCACTTTTCGCACTTGTGTTGGTGCAGGAAACCACTTTTGCACTTGTATTAGTGTGGAAAAACCACTTTTTGCACTTGTGATAGTGTTGAAAAACCACTTTTCGCACTTGTGTTAGTGTTGAAAAACCACTATTCGCACTTGTGTTGGTGCAGGAAACCACTTTTGCACTTGTATTAGTGTGGAAAAACCACTTTTCGCACTTGAGTTAGTGTTGAAAAACCACTTTTCGCACTTGTGTTAGTGTTGAAAAACCACTTTTCACACTTGTGTTGGTGCAGGAAACCACTTTTGCACTTGTATAATTGTGGAAAAACCACTTTTTGCACTTGTGTTAGTGTTGAAAAACCACTTTTCGCACTTGTGTTAGTCTTGAAAAACCACTTTTCGCACTTGTGTTAGTGTTGAAGAACCACTTTTCGCACTTGTGTTGGTGCAGGAAACCACTTTTGCACTTGTATTAGTGTGGAAAAACCACTTTTCGCACTTGTATTAGTGTGGAAAAAACACTTTTTGCACTTGTGATAGTGTTGAAAAACCACTTTTCGCACTTGTGTTAGTGTTGAAGAACCACTTTTCGCACTTGTGTTGGTGCAGGAAACCACTTTTGCACTTGTATTAGTGTGGAAAAAACAATTTTTGCACTTGTGATAGTGTTGAAAAACCACTTTTCGCACTTGTGTTAGTGTTAAAAAACCACTTTTCGCACTTGTGTTGGTGCAGGAAACCACTTTTGCACTTGTATTAGTGTGGAAAAACCACTTTTCGCACTTGTGTTAGTGTTGAAAAACCACTTTTCGCACTTGTGTTAGTGTTGAAAAACCACTTTTCACACTTGTGTTGGTGCAGGAAACCACTTTTGCACTTGTATTAGTGTGGAAAAAACACTTTTTGCACTTGTGATAGTGTTGAAAAACCACTTTTCGCACTTGTGTTAGTGTTGAAAAACCACTTTTCGCACTTGTGTTGGTTCAGGAAACCACTTTTGCACTTGTATTAGTGTGGAAAAAACACTTTTTGCACTTGTGTTAGTGTTGAAAAACTACTTTTCGCACTTGTGTTAGTCTTGAAAAACCACTATTCGCACGTGTTGGTGCAGGAAACCACTTTTGCACTTGTATTAGTGTGGAAAACCACTTTTCGCACTTGTGTTAGTGTTGAAAAACCACTTTTCGCACTTGTGTTAGTGTTGAAAATCCACTTTTTGCACTTGTGATAGTGTTGAAAAACCACTTTTCGCACTTGTGTTAGTGTTGAAAAACCACTTTTCGCACTTGTGTTGGTGCAGGAAACCACTTTTGCACTTGTATTAGTGTGGAACAACCACTTTTTGCACTTGTGTTAGTGTTGAAAAACCACTTTTGCACTTGCATTAGTATAGAAAAACCACTTTTTGCACTTGTGATAGTGTTGAAAAACCACTTTTCGCACTTGTGTTAGTGTTGAAAAACCACTTTTCGCACTTGTGATAGTGTTGAAAAACCAATTTTTGCACTTGTGTTAGTGTTGAAAATCCACTTTTCACACTTGTGTTAGTGTTGAAAAACCACTTTTCGCACTTGTGTTAGTGTTGAAAAACCACTATTCGCACTTGTGTTTGTGCAGGAAACCACTTTTGCACTTGTATTAGTGTGGAAAAACTACTTTTCGCACTTGTGTTAGTGTTGAAAAACCACATTTCGCACTTGTGTTAGTGTTGAAAAACCACTTTTCGCACTTGTGTTGGTGCAGGAAACCACTTTTGCACTTGTATTAGTGTGGAAAACCCACTTTTCGCACTTGTGTTAGTGTTGAAAAACCACTTTTCGCACTTGTGTTAGTGTTGAAAAACCACTATTCGCACTTGTGTTGGTGCAGGAAACCACTTTTGCACTTGTATTAGTGTGGAAAAACCACTTTTCGCACTTGTGTTCGTGTTGAAAAACCACTTTTCACACTTGTGTTAGTGTTGAAAAACCACTTTTCGCACTTGTGTTAGTGTTGAAAAACCACTTTTCACACTTGTGTTTGTGCAGGAAACCACTTTTGCACTTGTATTAGTGTGGAAAAAACACTTTTTGCACTTGTGATAGTGTTGAAAAACAACTTTTCGCACCTGTGTTGGTGCAGGAAACCACTTTTGCACTTGTGTTAGTATTGAAAAACCACTTTTCGCACTTGTGATAGTGTTGAAAAACCACTTTTCGCACTTGTGTTAGTGTTTAAAAACCACTTTTCGCACTTGTGATAGTGTTGAAAAACCACTTTTCGCACTTGTGTTAGTGTTGAAAAACCACTTTTCGCACTTGTGTTAGTGTTGAAAAACCACTTTTCACACTTGTGTTAGTGTTGAAAAACCACTTTTCACACTTGTGTTAGTGTTGAAAAACCACTTTTCGCACTTGTGTTAGTGTTGAAAAACCACTTTTCACACTTGTGTTGGTGCAGGAAACCACTTTTGCACTTGTATTAGTGTGGAAAAAACACTTTTTGCACTTGTGATAGTGTTGATAAACCACTTTTCGCACTTGTGTTAGTGTTGAAAAACCACTTTTCGCACTTGTGTTGGTGCAGGAAACCACTTTTGCACTTGTATTAGTGTGGAAAAACCACTTTTCGCACTTGTGTTAGTGTTGAAAAAACACTTTTTGCACTTGTGATAGTGTTGAAAAACCACTTTTCGCACCTGTGTTGGTGCAGGAAACCACTTTTGCACTTGTGTTAGTGTGGAAAAACCCCTTTTCGCACTTGCGTTAGTGTTGAAAAACCACTTTTCGCACTTGTGTTAGTGTTGAAAAACCACTATTCGCACTTGTGTTGGTGCAGGAAACTACTTTTGCACTTGTATTAGTGTGGAAAAACCACTTTTCGCACTTGTGTTAGTGTTGAAAAAACACTTTTTGCACTTGTGATAGTGTTGAAAAACCACTTTTCGCACTTGTGTTGGTGCAGGAAACCACTTTTGCACTTGTATTAGTGTGGAAAAAACACTTTTTGCACTTGTGTTAGTGTTGAAAAACCACTTTTCGCACTTGTGTTGGTGCAGGAAACAACTTTTGCACTTGTATTAGTGTGGAAAAAACACTTTTTGCACTTGTGATAGTGTTGAAAAACCACTTTTCGCACTTGTGTTAGTGTTGAAAAACCACTTTTCGCACTTGTATTAATGTTGAAAAACCACTTTTCACACTTATGTTGGTGCAGGAAACCACTTTTGCACTTGTATTAGTGTGGAAAAAACACTTTTTGCACTTGTGATAGTGTTGAAAAACCACTTTTCGCACTTGTGTTAGTGTTGAAAAACCACTTTTCGCAATTGTGTTAGTGTTGAACAACCACTTTTTGCACTTGTGTTGGTGCAGGAAACCACTTTTGCACTTGTATTAGTGTGGAAAAAACACTTTTTGCACTTGTGATAGTGTTGAAAAACCACTTTTCGCACTTGTGTTAGTGTTGAAAAACCACTTTTCGCACTTGTGTTAGTGTTGAAAAACCACTTTTCGCACTTGTGTTGGTGCAGGAAACCACTTTTGCACTTGTATTAGTGTGGAACAACCACTTTTCGCACTTGTGTTAGTGTTGAAAAACCACTTTTGCACTTGCATTAGTGTAGAAAAACCACTTTTTGCACTTATGATAGTGTTGAAAAACCACTTTTCGCACTTGTGTTAGTGTTTAAAAACCACTTTTCGCACTTGTGTTAGTGTTGAAGAACCACTTTTCGCACTTGTGTTGGTGCAGGAAACCACTTTTGCACTTGTATTAGTGTGGAAAAAACAATTTTTGCACTTGTGATATTGTTGAAAAACCACTTTTCGCACTTGTGTTAGTGTTAAAAAACCACTTTTCGCACTTGTGTTGGTGCAGGAAACCACTTTTGCACTTGTATTAGTGTGGAAAAACCACTTTTCGCACTTGTTTTAGTGTTGAAAAACCACTTTTCGCACTTGTGTTAGTGTTGAAAAACCACTTTTCACACTTGTGTTGGTGCAGGAAACCACTTTTGCACTTGTATTAGTGTGGAAAAACCACTTTTTGCACTTGTGATAGTGTTGAAAAACCACTTTTCGCACTTGTGTTAGTGTTGAAAAACCACTATTCGCACTTGTGTTGGTGCAGGAAACCACTTTTGCACTTGTATTAGTGTGGAAAAACCACTTTTCGCACTTGTATTAGTGTGGAAAAAACACTTTTTGCACTTGTGATAGTGTTGAAAAACCACTTTTCGCACTTGTGTTAGTGTTGAAGAACCACTTTTCGCACTTGTGTTGGTGCAGGAAACCACTTTTGCACTTGTATTAGTGTGGAAAAAACAATTTTTGCACTTGTGATAGTGTTGAAAAACCACTTTTCGCACTTGTGTTAGTGTTAAAAAACCACTTTTCGCACTTGTGTTGGTGCAGGAAACCACTTTTGCACTTGTATTAGTGTGGAAAAACCACTTTTCGCACTTGTGTTAGTGTTGAAAAACCACTTTTCGCACTTGTGTTAGTGTTGAAAAACCACTATTCGCACTTGTGTTGGTGCAGGAAATCACTTTTGCACTTGTATTAGTGTGGAAAAACCACGTTGCGCACTTGTGTTAGTGTTGAAAATCCACTTTTTGCACTTGTATTAGTGTGGAAAAACCACTTTTCGCACTTGTGTTAGTGTTGAAAAACCACTTTTCGCACTTGTGTTAGTGTTGAAAAACCACTTTTCACACTTGTGTTGGTGCAGGAAACCACTTTTGCACTTGTATTAGTGTGGAAAAAACACTTTTTGCACTTGTGATAGTGTTGAAAAACCACTTTTCGCACTTGTGTTAGTGTTGAAAAACCACTTTTCGCACTTGTGTTGGTGCAGGAAACCACTTTTGCACTTGTATTAGTGTGGAAAAAACACTTTTTGCACTTGTGTTAGTGTTGAAAAACCACTTTTCGCACTTGTGTTAGTCTTGAAAAACCACTATTCGCACGTGTTGGTGCAGGAAACCACTTTTGCACTTGTATTAGTGTGGAAAACCACTTTTTGCACTTGTGTTAGTGTTGAAAAACCACTTTTCGCACTTGTGTTAGTGTTGAAAATCCACTTTTTGCACTTGTGATAGTGTTGAAAAACCACTTTTCGCACTTGTGTTAGTGTTGAAAAACCACTTTTCGCACTTGTGTTGGTGCAGGAAACCACTTTTGCACTTGTATTAGTGTGGAACAACCACTTTTCGCAATTGTGTTAGTGTTGAAAAACCACTTTTGCACTTGCATTAGTATAGAAAAACCACTTTTTGCACTTGTGATAGTGTTGAAAAAGCACTTTTCGCACTTGTGTTAGTGTTGAAAAACCACTTTTCGCACTTGTGATAGTGTTGAAAAACCACTTTTTGCACTTGTGTTAGTGTTGAAAATCCACTTTTCACACTTGTGTTAGTGTTGAAAAACCACTTTTCGCACTTGTGTTAGTGTTGAAAAACCACTATTCGCACTTGTGTTTGTGCAGGAAACCACTTTTGCACTTGTATTAGTGTGGAAAAACCACTTTTCGCACTTGTGTTAGTGTTGAAAAACCACATTTCGCACTTGTGTTAGTGTTGAAAAACCACTTTTCGCACTTGTGTTGGTGCAGGAAACCACTTTTGCACTTGTATTAGTGTGGCAAACCCACTTTTCGCACTTGTGTTAGTGTTGAAAAACCACTTTTCGCACTTGTGTTAGTGTTGAAAAACCACTATTCGCACTTGTGTTGGTGCAGGAAACCACTTTTGCACTTGTATTAGTGTGGAAAAACCACTTTTCGCACTTGTGTTCGTGTTGAAAAACCACTTTTCGCACTTGTGTTAGTGTTGAAAAACCACTTTTCGCACTTGTGTTAGTGTTGAAAAACCACTTTTCACACTTGTGTTGGTGCAGGAAACCACTTTTGCACTTGTATTAGTGTGGAAAAAACACTTTTTGCACTTGTGATAGTGTTGAAAAACAACTTTTCGCACCTGTGTTGGTGCAGGAAACCACTTTTGCACTTGTGTTAGTATTGAAAAACCACTTTTCGCACTTGTGATAGTGTTGAAAAACCACTTTTCGCACTTGTGTTAGTGTTTAAAAACCACTTTTCGCACTTGTGATAGTGTTGAAAAACCACTTTTCGCACTTGTGTTAGTGTTGAAAAACCACTTTTCGCACTTGTGTTAGTGTTGAAAAACCACTTTTCACACTTGTGTTAGTGTTGAAAAACCACTTTTCACACTTGTGTTAGTGTTGAAAAACCACTTTTCGCACTTGTGTTGGTGCGGGAAACCACTTTTGCACTTGTATTAGTGTGGAAAACCCACTTTTCGCACTTGTGTTAGTGTTGAAAAACCACTTTTCGCACTTGTGTTAGTGTTGAAAAACCACTATTCGCACTTGTGTTGGTGCAGGAAACCACTTTTGCACTTGTATTAGTGTGGAAAAACCACTTTTCGCACTTGTGTTCGTGTTGAAAAACCACTTTTCGCACTTGTGTTAGTGTTGAAAAACCACTTTTCGCACTTGTGTTAGTGTTGAAAAACCACTTTTCGCACTTGTGTTAGTGTTGAAATCCACTTTTTGCACTTGTGATAGTGTTGAAAAACCACTTTTCGCACTTGTGTTGGTGCAGGAAACCACTTTTGCACTTGTATTAGTGTGGAACAACCACTTTTCGCACTTGTGTTAGTGTTGAAAAACCACATTTCGCACTTGTGTTAGTGTTGAAAAACCACTTTTGCACTTGCAATAGTATAGAAAAAACCACTTTTTGCACTTGTGATAGTGTTGAAAAACCACTTTTCGCACTTGTGTTAGTGTTGAAAAACCACTTTTCGCACTTGTGATAGTGTTGAAAAACCACTTTTTGCACTTGTGTTAGTGTTGAAAATCCACTTTTCACACTTGTGTTAGTGTTGAAAAACCACTTTTCGCACTTGTGTTAGTGTTGAAAAACCACTATTCGCACTTGTGTTTGTGCAGGAAACCACTTTTGCACTTGTATTAGTGTGGAAAAACCACTTTTCGCACTTGTGTTAGTGTTGAAAAACCACATTTCGCACTTGTGTTAGTGTTGAAAAACCACTTTTCGCACTTGTGTTGATGCAGGAAACCACTTTTGCACTTGTATTAGTGTGGAAAACCCACTTTTCGCACTTGTGTTAGTGTTGAAAAACCACTTTTCGCACTTGTGTTAGTGTTGAAAAACCACTATTCGCACTTGTGTTGGTGCAGGAAACCACTTTTGCACTTGTATTAGTGTGGAAAAACCACTTTTCGCACTTGTGTTCGTGTTGAAAAACCACTTTTCGCACTTGTGTTAGTGTTGAAAAACCACTTTTCGCACTTGTGTTAGTGTTGAAAAACCACTTTTCACACTTGTGTTGGTGCAGGAAACCACTTTTGCACTTGTATTAGTGTGGAAAAAACACTTTTTGCACTTGTGATAGTGTTGAAAAACAACTTTTCGCACCTGTGTTGGTGCAGGAAACCACTTTTGCACTTGTGTTAGTATTGAAAAACCACTTTTCGCACTTGTGATAGTGTTGAAAAAACCACTTTTCGCACTTGTGTTAGTGTTTAAAAACCACTTTTCGCACTTGTGATAGTGTTGAAAAACCACTTTTCGCACTTGTGTTAGTGTTGAAAAACCACTTTTCGCACTTGTGTTAGTGTTGAAAAACCACTTTTCACACTTGTGTTAGTGTTGAAAAACCACTTTTCACACTTGTGTTAGTGTTGAAAAACCACTTTTTGCACTTGTGTTAGTGTTGAAAAACCACTTTTCACACTTGTGTTGGTGCAGGAAACCACTTTTGCACTTGTATTAGTGTGGAAAAAACACTTTTTGCACTTGTGATAGTGTTGATAAACCACTTTTCGCACTTGTGTTAGTGTTGAAAAACCACTTTTCGCACTTGTGTTGGTGCAGGAAACCACTTTTGCACTTGTATTAGTGTGGAAAAACCACTTTTCGCACTTGTGTTAGTGTTGAAAAAACACTTTTTGCACTTGTGATAGTGTTGAAAAACCACTTTTCGCACCTGTGTTGGTGCAGGAAACCACTTTTGCACTTGCGTTAGTGTGGAAAAACCCCTTTTCGCACTTGTGTTAGTGTTGAAAAACGACTTTTCACACTTGTATTAATGTTGAAAAACCACTTTTCACATTTATGTTGGTGCAGGAAACCACTTTTGCACTTGTGATAGTGTTGAAAAACCACTTTTCGCACTTGTGTTAGTGTTGAAAAACCACTTTTCGCACTTATGTTAGTGTTGAAAAACCACTTTTCACACTTGTGTTGGTGCAGGAAACCACTTTTGCACTTGTATTAGTGTGGAAAAAAGACTTTTTGCACTTGTGATAGTGTTGAAAAACCACTTTTCGCACTTGTGTTAGTGTTGAAAAACCACTTTTCGCACTTGCGTTAGTGTTAAACAACCACTTTTTGCACTTGTGTTGGTGCAGGAAACCACTTTTGCACTTGTATTAGTGTGGAAAAAACACTTTTTGCACTTGTGATAGTGTTGAAAAACCACTTTTCGCACTTGTGTTAGTGTTGAAAAACCACTTTTCGCACTTGTGTTAGTGTTCAAAAACCACTTTTCGCACTTGTGTTGGTGCAGGAAACCACTTTTGCACTTGTATTAGTGTGGAACAACCACTTTTCGCACTTTTGTTAGTGTTGAAAAACCACTTTTGCACTTGCATTAGTGTAGAAAAACCACTTTTTGCACTTATGATAGTGTTGAAAAACCACTTTTTGCACTTGTGTTAGTGTTTAAAAACCACTTTTCGCACTTGTGATAGTGTTGAAAAACCACTTTTCGCACTTGTGTTAGTGTGGAAAATCCACTTTTCGCACTTGTGTTAGTGTTGAAAAACCACTTTTCGCACTTGTGTTAGTGTTGAAAAACCACTATTCGCACTTGTGTTGGTGCAGGAAACTACTTTTGCACTTGTGTTAGTGTGGAAAAACCCCTTTTTGCACTTGCGTTAGTGTTGAAAATCCACTTTTCGCACTTGTGTTAGTGTTGAAAAACCACTTTTTGCACTTGTGTTAGTGTTGAAAAACCACTATTCGCACTTGTGTTGGTGCAGGAAACCACTTTTGCTCTTGTGTTAGTGTGGAAAAACCCCTTTTCGCACTTGCGTTAGTGTTGAAAAACCACTTTTCGCACTTGTGTTAGTGTTGAAAAACCACTTTTCGCACTTGTGTTGGTGCAGGAAACCACTTTTGCACTTGTATTAGTGTGGAAAAAACACTTTTTGCACTTGTGTTAGTGTTGAAAAACCACTTTTCGCACTTGTGTTGGTGCAGGAAACCACTTTTGCACTTGTATTAGTGTGGAAAAAACACTTTTTGCACTTGTGATAGTGTTGAAAAACCACTTTTCGCACTTGTGTTAGTGTTGAAAAACCACTTTTCGCACTTGTATTAATGTTGAAAAAACCACTTTTCACACTTATGTTGGTGCAGGAAACCACTTTTGCACTTGTATTAGTGTGGAAAAAACACTTTTTGCACTTGTGATAGTGTTGAAAAACCACTTTTCGCACTTGTGTTAGTGTTGAAAAACCACTTTTCGCACTTATGTTAGTGTTGAAAAACCACTTTCACACTTGTGTTGGTGCAGGAAACCACTTTTGCACTTGTATTAGTGTGGAAAAAAGACTTTTTGCACTTGTGATAGTGTTGAAAAACAACTTTTCGCACTTGTGTTAGTGTTGAAAATCCACTTTTCGCACTTGTGTTAGTGTTGAAAAACCACTTTTCGCACTTGTGTTAGTGTTGAAAAACCACTATTCGCACTTGTGTTGGTGCAGGAAACCACTTTTGCACTTGTATTAGTGTGGAAAAACCACTTTTCGCACTTGTGTTAGTGGAGAAAAACCACATTTTGCACTTGTGTTAGTGTTGAAAAACCACTTTTCGCACTTGTGTTGGTGCAGGAAACCACTTTTGCACTTGTATTAGTGTGGAAAAACCACTTTTTGCACTTGTGATAGTGTTGAAAAACCACTTTTCGCACTTGTGTTAGTGTTGAAAAACCACTATTCGCACTTGTGTTGGTGCAGGAAACCACTTTTGCACTTGTATTAGTGTGGAAAAACCACTTTTCGCACTTGTGTTAGTGTTGAAAAACCACTTTTCGCACTTGTGTTAGTGTTGAAAAACCACTTTTCACACTTGTGTTGGTGCAGGAAACCACTTTTGCACTTGTATTAGTGTGGAAAAACCACTTTTTGCACTTGTGATAGTGTTGAAAAACCACTTTTCGCACTTGTGTTAGTGTTGAAAAACCACTATTCGCACTTGTGTTGGTGCAGGAAACCACTTTTGCACTTGTATTAGTGTGGAAAAACCACTTTTCGCACTTGTGTTCGTGTTGAAAAACCACTTTTCGCACTTGTGTTAGTGTTGAAAAACCACTTTTCGCACTTGTGTTGGTGCAGGAAACCACTTTTGCACTTGTATTAGTGTGGAACAACCACTTTTCGCACTTGTGTTAGTGTTGAAAAACCACATTTCGCACTTGTGTTAGTGTTGAAAAACCACTTTTGCACTTGCAATAGTATAGAAAAACCACTTTTTGCACTTGTGATAGTGTTGAAAAACCACTTTTCGCACTTGTGTTAGTGTTGAAAAACCACTTTTCGCACTTGTGATAGTGTTGAAAAACCACTTTTTGCACTTGTGTTAGTGTTGAAAATCCACTTTTCACACTTGTGTTAGTGTTGAAAAACCACTTTTCGCACTTGTGTTAGTGTTGAAAAACCACTATTCGCACTTGTGTTTGTGCAGGAAACCACTTTTGCACTTGTATTAGTGTGGAAAAACCACTTTTCGCACTTGTGTTAGTGTTGAAAAACCACATTTCGCACTTGTGTTAGTGTTGAAAAACCACTTTTCGCACTTGTGTTGGTGCAGGAAACCACTTTTGCACTTGTATTAGTGTGGAAAACCCACTTTTCGCACTTGTGTTAGTGTTGAAAAACCACTTTTCGCACTTGTGTTAATGTTGAAAAACCACTATTCGCACTTGTGTTGGTGCAGGAAACCACTTTTGCACTTGTATTAGTGTGGAAAAACCACTTTTCGCACTTGTGTTCGTGTTGAAAAACCACTTTTCGCACTTGTGTTAGTGTTGAAAAACCACTTTTCGCACTTGTGTTAGTGTTGAAAAAACCACTTTTCACACTTGTGTTGGTGCAGGAAACCACTTTTGCACTTGTATTAGTGTGGATAAAACACTTTTTGCACTTGTGATAGTGTTGAAAAACAACTTTTCGCACCTGTGTTGGTGCAGGAAACCACTTTTGCACTTGTGTTACTATTGAAAAACCACTTTTCGCACTTGTGATAGTGTTGAAAAACCACTTTTCGCACTTGTGTTAGTGTTTAAAAACCACTTTTCGCACTTGTGATAGTGTTGAAAAACCACTTTTCGCACTTGTGTTAGTGTTGAAAAACCACTTTTCGCACTTGTGTTAGTGTTGAAAAACCACTTTTCACACTTGTGTTAGTGTTGAAAAACCACTTTTCACACTTGTGTTAGTGTTGAAAAACCACTTTTTGCACTTGTGTTAGTGTTGAAAAACCACTTTTCACACTTGTGTTGGTGCAGGAAACCACTTTTGCACTTGTATTAGTGTGGAAAAAACACTTTTTGCACTTGTGATAGTGTTGATAAACCACTTTTCGCACTTGTGTTAGTGTTGAAAAACCACTTTTCGCACTTGTGTTGGTGCAGGAAACCACTTTTGCACTTGTATTAGTGTGGAAAAACCACTTTTCGCACTTGTGTTAGTGTTGAAAAAACACTTTTTGCACTTGTGATAGTGTTGAAAAACCACTTTTCGCACCTGTGTTGGTGCAGGAAACCACTTTTGCACTTGCGTTAGTGTGGAAAAACCCCTTTTCGCACTTGTGTTAGTGTTGAAAAACGACTTTTCGCACTTGTATTAATGTTGAAAAACCACTTTTCACACTTATGTTGGTGCAGGAAACCACTTTTGCACTTGTATTAGTGTGGAAAAAACACTTTTTGCACTTGTGATAGTGTTGAAAAACCACTTTTCGCACTTGTGTTAGTGTTGAAAAACCACTTTTCGCACTTATGTTAGTGTTGAAAAACCACTTTTCACACTTGTGTTGGTGCAGGAAACCACTTTTGCACTTGTATTGGTGTGGAAAAAAGACTTTTTGCACTTGTGATAGTGTTGAAAAACCACTTTTCGCACTTGTGTTAGTGTTGAAAAACAACTTTTCGCACTTGCGTTAGTGTTAAACAACCACTTTTTGCACTTGTGTTGGTGCAGGAAACCACTTTTGCACTTGTATTAGTGTGGAAA
The DNA here is from genome assembly GCF_964187855.1 of Myxine glutinosa. Classification (NCBI taxonomy): domain Eukaryota; kingdom Metazoa; phylum Chordata; class Myxini; order Myxiniformes; family Myxinidae; genus Myxine; species Myxine glutinosa. Next base: position 101,692 of record NW_027617101.1, read on the forward strand.
AAATACTTTTTGCACTTGTGATAGTGTTGAAAAACCACTTTTCGCACTTGTGTTAGTGTTGAAAAACCACTTTTCGCACTTGTGTTAGTGTTGAAAAACCACTTTTCGCACTTGTGTTGGTGCAGGAAACCACTTTTGCACTTGTATTAGTGTGGAACAACCACTTTTCGCACTTGTGTTAGTGTTGAAAAACCACTTTTGCACTTGCATTAGTGTAGAAAAACCACTTTTTGCACTTATGATAGTGTTGAAAAACCACTTTTCGCACTTGTGTTGGTGCAGGAAACCACTTTTGCACTTGTATTAGTGTGGAAAAAACAATTTTCGCACTTGTGATAGTGTTGAAAAACCACTTTTTGCACTTGTGTTAGTGTTGAAAATCCACTTTTCACACTTGTGTTAGTGTTGAAAAACCACTTTTCGCACTTGTGTTAGTGTTGAAAAACCACTATTCGCACTTGTGTTTGTGCAGGAAACCACTTTTGCACTTGTATTAGTGTGGAAAAACCACTTTTCGCACTTGTGTTAGTGTTGAAAAACCACATTTCGCACTTGTGTTAGTGTTGAAAAACCACTTTTCGCACTTGTGTTGGTGCAGGAAACCACTTTTGCACTTGTATTAGTGTGGAAAACCCACTTTTCGCACTTGTGTTAGTGTTGAAAAACCACTTTTCGCACTTGTGTTAGTGTTGAAAAACCACTATTCGCACTTGTGTTGGTGCAGGAAACCACTTTTGCACTTGTATTAGTGTGGAAAAACCACTTTTCGCACTTGTGTTCGTGTTGAAAAACCACTTTTCGCACTTGTGTTAGTGTTGAAAAACCACTTTTCGCACTTGTGTTAGTGTTGAAAAACCACTTTTCACACTTGTGTTGGTGCAGGAAACCACTTTTGCACTTGTATTAGTGTGGATAAAACACTTTTTGCACTTGTGATAGTGTTGAAAAACAACTTTTCGCACCTGTGTTGGTGCAGGAAACCACTTTTGCACTTGTGTTAGTATTGAAAAACCACTTTTCGCACTTGTGATAGTGTTGAAAAACCACTTTTCGCACTTGTGTTAGTGTTTAAAAACCACTTTTCGCACTTGTGATAGTGTTGAAAAACCACTTTTCGCACTTGTGTTAGTGTTGAAAAACCACTTTTCGCACTTGTGTTAGTGTTGAAAAACCACTTTTCACACTTGTGTTAGTGTTGAAAAACCACTTTTCACACTTGTGTTAGTGTTGAAAAACCACTTTTTGCACTTGTGTTAGTGTTGAAAAACCACTTTTCACACTTGTGTTGGTGCAGGAAACCACTTTTGCACTTGTATTAGTGTGGAAAAAACACTTTTTGCACTTGTGATAGTGTTGATAAACCACTTTTCGCACTTGTGTTAGTGTTGAAAAACCACTTTTCGCACTTGTGTTGGTGCAGGAAACCACTTTTGCACTTGTATTAGTGTGGAAAAACCACTTTTCGCACTTGTGTTAGTGTTGAAAAAACACTTTTTGCACTTGTGATAGTGTTGAAAAACCACTTTTCGCACCTGTGTTGGTGCAGGAAACCACTCTTGCACTTGCGTAGTGTGGAAAAACCCCTTTTCGCACTTGTGTTAGTGTTGAAAAACGACTTTTCGCACTTGTATTAATGTTGAAAAACCACTTTTCACACTTATGTTGGTGCAGGAAACCACTTTTGCACTTGTATTAGTGTGGAAAAAACACTTTTTGCACTTGTGATAGTGTTGAAAAACCACTTTTCGCACTTGTGTTAGTGTTGAAAAACCACTTTTCGCACTTATGTTAGTGTTGAAAAACCACTTTTCACACTTGTGTTGGTGCAGGAAACCACTTTTGCACTTGTATTGGTGTGGAAAAAAGACTTTTTGCACTTGTGATAGTGTTGAAAAACCACTTTTCGCACTTGTGTTAGTGTTGAAAAACAACTTTTCGCACTTGCGTTAGTGTTAAACAACCACTTTTTGCACTTGTGTTGGTGCAGGAAACCACTTTTGCACTTGTATTAGTGTGGAAAAAATACTTTTTGCACTTGTGATAGTGTTGAAAAACCACTTTTCGCACTTGTGTTAGTGTTGAAAAACCACTTTTCGCACTTGTGTTAGTGTTGAAAAACCACTTTTCGCACTTGTGTTGGTGCAGGAAACCACTTTTGCACTTGTATTAGTGTGGAACAACCACTTTTCGCACTTGTGTTAGTGTTGAAAAACCACTTTTGCACTTGCATTAGTGTAGAAAAACCACTTTTTGCACTTATGATAGTGTTGAAAAACCACTTTTCGCACTTGTGTTAGTGTTTAAAAACCACTTTTCGCACTTGTGATAGTGTTGAAAAACCACTTTTCGCACTTGTGTTAGTGTTGAAAATCCACTTTTCGCACTTGTGTTAGTGTTGAAAAACCACTTTTCGCACTTGTGTTAGTGTTGAAAAACCACTATTCGCACTTGTGTTGGTGCAGGAAACTACTTTTGCACTTGTATTAGTGTGGAAAAACCCCTTTTTGCACTTGCGTTAGTGTTGAAAATCCACTTTTCGCACTTGTGTTAGTGTTGAAAAACGACTTTTTGCACTTGTGTTAGTGTTGAAAAACCACTATTCGCACTTGTGTTGGTGCAGGAAACCACTTTTGCTCTTGTGTTAGTGTGGAAAAACCCCTTTTCGCACTTGCGTTAGTGTTGAAAAAACCACTTTTCGCACTTGTGTTAGTGTTGAAAAACCACTTTTCGCACTTGTGTTGGTGCAGGAAACCACTTTTGCACTTGTATTAGTGTGGAAAAAACACTTTTTGCACTTGTGTTTGTGTTGAAAAACCACTTTTCGCACTTGTGTTGGTGCAGGAAACCACTTTTGCACTTGTATTAGTGTGGAAAAAACACTTTTTGCACTTGTGATAGTGTTGAAAAACCACTTTTCGCACTTGTGTTAGTGTTGAAAAACCACTTTTCGCACTTGTATTAATGTTGAAAAACCACTTTTCACACTTATGTTGGTGCAGGAAACCACTTTTGCACTTGTATTAGTGTGGAAAAAACACTTTTTGCACTTGTGATAGTGTTGAAAAACCACTTTTCGCACTTGTGTTAGTGTTGAAAAACCACTTTTCGCACTTATGTTAGTGTTGAAAAACCACTTTCACACTTGTGTTGGTGCAGGAAACCACTTTTGCACTTGTATTAGTGTGGAAAAAAGACTTTTTGCACTTGTGATAGTGTTGAAAAACAACTTTTCGCACTTGTGTTAGTGTTGAAAATCCACTTTTCGCACTTGTGTTAGTGTTGAAAAACCACTTTTCGCACTTGTGTTAGTGTTGAAAAACCACTATTCGCACTTGTGTTGGTGCAGGAAACCACTTTTGCACTTGTATTAGTGTGGAAAAACCACTTTCGCACTTGTGTTAGTGGAGAAAAACCACATTTTGCACTTGTGTTAGTGTTGAAAAACCACTTTTCGCACTTGTGTTGGTGCAGGAAACCACTTTTGCACTTGTATTAGTGTGGAAAACCACTTTTTGCACTTGTGATAGTGTTGAAAAACCACTTTTCGCACTTGTGTTAGTGTTGAAAAACCACTATTCGCACTTGTGTTGGTGCAGGAAACCACTTTTGCACTTGTATTAGTGTGGAAAAACCACTTTTCGCACTTGTGTTAGTGTTGAAAAACCACTTTTCGCACTTGTGTTAGTGTTGAAAAACCACTTTTCACACTTGTGTTGGTGCAGGAAACCACTTTTGCACTTGTATTAGTGTGGAAAAACCACTTTTTGCACTTGTGATAGTGTTGAAAAACCACTTTTCGCACTTGTGTTAGTGTTGAAAAACCACTATTCGCACTTGTGTTGGTGCAGGAAACCACTTTTGCACTTGTATTAGTGTGGAAAAACCACTTTTCGCACTTGTATTAGTGTGGAAAAAACACTTTTTGCACTTGTGATAGTGTTGAAAAACCACTTTTCGCACTTGTGTTAGTGTTGAAGAACCACTTTTCGCACTTGTGTTGGTGCAGGAAACCACTTTTGCACTTGTATTAGTGTGGAAAAAACAATTTTTGCACTTGTGATAGTGTTGAAAAACCACTTTTCGCACTTGTGTTAGTGTTAAAAAACGACTTTTCGCACTTGTGTTGGTGCAGGAAACCACTGTTGCACTTGTATTAGTGTGGAAAAACCACTTTTCGCACTTGTGTTAGTGGAGAAAAACCACATTTTGCACTTGTGTTAGTGTTGAAAAACCACTTTTCGCACTTGTGTTGGTGCAGGAAACCACTTTTGCACTTGTATTAGTGTGAAAAACCACTTTTTGCACTTGTGATAGTGTTGAAAAACCACTTTTCGCACTTGTGTTAGTGTTGAAAAACCACTATTCGCACTTGTGTTGGTGCAGGAAACCACTTTTGCACTTGTATTAGTGTGGAAAAACCACTTTTCGCACTTGAGTTAGTGTTGAAAAACCACTTTTCGCACTTGTGTTAGTGTTGAAAAACCACTTTTCACACTTGTGTTGGTGCAGGAAACCACTTTTGCACTTGTATAATTGTGGAAAAAACCACTTTTTGCACTTGTGTTAGTGTTGAAAAACCACTTTTCGCACTTGTGTTAGTCTTGAAAAAACCACTTTTCGCACTTGTGTTAGTGTTGAAGAACCACTTTTCGCACTTGTGTTGGTGCAGGAAACCACTTTTGCACTTGTATTAGTGTGGAAAAACCACTTTTCGCACTTGTATTAGTGTGGAAAAAACACTTTTTGCACTTGTGATAGTGTTGAAAAACCACTTTTCGCACTTGTGTTAGTGTTGAAGAACCACTTTTCGCACTTGTGTTGGTGCAGGAAACCACTTTTGCACTTGTATTAGTGTGGAAAAAACAATTTTTGCACTTGTGATAGTGTTGAAAAACCACTTTTCGCACTTGTGTTAGTGTTAAAAAACCACTTTTCGCACTTGTGTTGGTGCAGGAAACCACTTTTGCACTTGTATTAGTGTGGAAAAACCACTTTTCGCACTTGTGTTAGTGTTGAAAAACCACTTTTCGCACTTGTGTTAGTGTTGAAAAACCACTTTTCACACTTGTGTTGGTGCAGGAAACCACTTTTGCACTTGTATTAGTGTGGAAAAAACACTTTTTGCACTTGTGATAGTGTTGAAAAACCACTTTTCGCACTTGTGTTAGTGTTGAAAAACCACTTTTCGCACTTGTGTTGGTTCAGGAAACCACTTTTGCACTTGTATTAGTGTGGAAAAAACACTTTTTGCACTTGTGTTAGTGTTGAAAAACTACTTTTCGCACTTGTGTTAGTCTTGAAAAACCACTATTCGCACGTGTTGGTGCAGGAAACCACTTTTGCACTTGTATTAGTGTGGAAAACCACTTTTCGCACTTGTGTTAGTGTTGAAAAACCACTTTTCGCACTTGTGTTAGTGTTGAAAATCCACTTTTTGCACTTGTGATAGTGTTGAAAAACCACTTTTCGCACTTGTGTTAGTGTTGAAAAACCACTTTTCGCACTTGTGTTGGTGCAGGAAACCACTTTTGCACTTGTATTAGTGTGGAACAACCACTTTTTGCACTTGTGTTAGTGTTGAAAAACCACTTTTGCACTTGCATTAGTATAGAAAAACCACTTTTTGCACTTGTGATAGTGTTGAAAAACCACTTTTCGCACTTGTGTTAGTGTTGAAAAACCACTTTTCGCACTTGTGATAGTGTTGAAAAACCAATTTTTGCACTTGTGTTAGTGTTGAAAATCCACTTTTCACACTTGTGTTAGTGTTGAAAAACCACTTTTCGCACTTGTGTTAGTGTTGAAAAACCACTATTCGCACTTGTGTTTGTGCAGGAAACCACTTTTGCACTTGTATTAGTGTGGAAAAACTACTTTTCGCACTTGTGTTAGTGTTGAAAAACCACATTTCGCACTTGTGTTAGTGTTGAAAAACCACTTTTCGCACTTGTGTTGGTGCAGGAAACCACTTTTGCACTTGTATTAGTGTGGAAAACCCACTTTTCGCACTTGTGTTAGTGTTGAAAAACCACTTTTCGCACTTGTGTTAGTGTTGAAAAACCACTATTCGCACTTGTGTTGGTGCAGGAAACCACTTTTGCACTTGTATTAGTGTGGAAAAACCACTTTTCGCACTTGTGTTCGTGTTGAAAAACCACTTTTCACACTTGTGTTAGTGTTGAAAAACCACTTTTCGCACTTGTGTTAGTGTTGAAAAACCACTTTTCACACTTGTGTTTGTGCAGGAAACCACTTTTGCACTTGTATTAGTGTGGAAAAAACACTTTTTGCACTTGTGATAGTGTTGAAAAACAACTTTTCGCACCTGTGTTGGTGCAGGAAACCACTTTTGCACTTGTGTTAGTATTGAAAAACCACTTTTCGCACTTGTGATAGTGTTGAAAAACCACTTTTCGCACTTGTGTTAGTGTTTAAAAACCACTTTTCGCACTTGTGATAGTGTTGAAAAACCACTTTTCGCACTTGTGTTAGTGTTGAAAAACCACTTTTCGCACTTGTGTTAGTGTTGAAAAACCACTTTTCACACTTGTGTTAGTGTTGAAAAACCACTTTTCACACTTGTGTTAGTGTTGAAAAACCACTTTTCGCACTTGTGTTAGTGTTGAAAAACCACTTTTCACACTTGTGTTGGTGCAGGAAACCACTTTTGCACTTGTATTAGTGTGGAAAAAACACTTTTTGCACTTGTGATAGTGTTGATAAACCACTTTTCGCACTTGTGTTAGTGTTGAAAAACCACTTTTCGCACTTGTGTTGGTGCAGGAAACCACTTTTGCACTTGTATTAGTGTGGAAAAACCACTTTTCGCACTTGTGTTAGTGTTGAAAAAACACTTTTTGCACTTGTGATAGTGTTGAAAAACCACTTTTCGCACCTGTGTTGGTGCAGGAAACCACTTTTGCACTTGTGTTAGTGTGGAAAAACCCCTTTTCGCACTTGCGTTAGTGTTGAAAAACCACTTTTCGCACTTGTGTTAGTGTTGAAAAACCACTATTCGCACTTGTGTTGGTGCAGGAAACTACTTTTGCACTTGTATTAGTGTGGAAAAACCACTTTTCGCACTTGTGTTAGTGTTGAAAAAACACTTTTTGCACTTGTGATAGTGTTGAAAAACCACTTTTCGCACTTGTGTTGGTGCAGGAAACCACTTTTGCACTTGTATTAGTGTGGAAAAAACACTTTTTGCACTTGTGTTAGTGTTGAAAAACCACTTTTCGCACTTGTGTTGGTGCAGGAAACAACTTTTGCACTTGTATTAGTGTGGAAAAAACACTTTTTGCACTTGTGATAGTGTTGAAAAACCACTTTTCGCACTTGTGTTAGTGTTGAAAAACCACTTTTCGCACTTGTATTAATGTTGAAAAACCACTTTTCACACTTATGTTGGTGCAGGAAACCACTTTTGCACTTGTATTAGTGTGGAAAAAACACTTTTTGCACTTGTGATAGTGTTGAAAAACCACTTTTCGCACTTGTGTTAGTGTTGAAAAACCACTTTTCGCAATTGTGTTAGTGTTGAACAACCACTTTTTGCACTTGTGTTGGTGCAGGAAACCACTTTTGCACTTGTATTAGTGTGGAAAAAACACTTTTTGCACTTGTGATAGTGTTGAAAAACCACTTTTCGCACTTGTGTTAGTGTTGAAAAACCACTTTTCGCACTTGTGTTAGTGTTGAAAAACCACTTTTCGCACTTGTGTTGGTGCAGGAAACCACTTTTGCACTTGTATTAGTGTGGAACAACCACTTTTCGCACTTGTGTTAGTGTTGAAAAACCACTTTTGCACTTGCATTAGTGTAGAAAAACCACTTTTTGCACTTATGATAGTGTTGAAAAACCACTTTTCGCACTTGTGTTAGTGTTTAAAAACCACTTTTCGCACTTGTGTTAGTGTTGAAGAACCACTTTTCGCACTTGTGTTGGTGCAGGAAACCACTTTTGCACTTGTATTAGTGTGGAAAAAACAATTTTTGCACTTGTGATATTGTTGAAAAACCACTTTTCGCACTTGTGTTAGTGTTAAAAAACCACTTTTCGCACTTGTGTTGGTGCAGGAAACCACTTTTGCACTTGTATTAGTGTGGAAAAACCACTTTTCGCACTTGTTTTAGTGTTGAAAAACCACTTTTCGCACTTGTGTTAGTGTTGAAAAACCACTTTTCACACTTGTGTTGGTGCAGGAAACCACTTTTGCACTTGTATTAGTGTGGAAAAACCACTTTTTGCACTTGTGATAGTGTTGAAAAACCACTTTTCGCACTTGTGTTAGTGTTGAAAAACCACTATTCGCACTTGTGTTGGTGCAGGAAACCACTTTTGCACTTGTATTAGTGTGGAAAAACCACTTTTCGCACTTGTATTAGTGTGGAAAAAACACTTTTTGCACTTGTGATAGTGTTGAAAAACCACTTTTCGCACTTGTGTTAGTGTTGAAGAACCACTTTTCGCACTTGTGTTGGTGCAGGAAACCACTTTTGCACTTGTATTAGTGTGGAAAAAACAATTTTTGCACTTGTGATAGTGTTGAAAAACCACTTTTCGCACTTGTGTTAGTGTTAAAAAACCACTTTTCGCACTTGTGTTGGTGCAGGAAACCACTTTTGCACTTGTATTAGTGTGGAAAAACCACTTTTCGCACTTGTGTTAGTGTTGAAAAACCACTTTTCGCACTTGTGTTAGTGTTGAAAAACCACTATTCGCACTTGTGTTGGTGCAGGAAATCACTTTTGCACTTGTATTAGTGTGGAAAAACCACGTTGCGCACTTGTGTTAGTGTTGAAAATCCACTTTTTGCACTTGTATTAGTGTGGAAAAACCACTTTTCGCACTTGTGTTAGTGTTGAAAAACCACTTTTCGCACTTGTGTTAGTGTTGAAAAACCACTTTTCACACTTGTGTTGGTGCAGGAAACCACTTTTGCACTTGTATTAGTGTGGAAAAAACACTTTTTGCACTTGTGATAGTGTTGAAAAACCACTTTTCGCACTTGTGTTAGTGTTGAAAAACCACTTTTCGCACTTGTGTTGGTGCAGGAAACCACTTTTGCACTTGTATTAGTGTGGAAAAAACACTTTTTGCACTTGTGTTAGTGTTGAAAAACCACTTTTCGCACTTGTGTTAGTCTTGAAAAACCACTATTCGCACGTGTTGGTGCAGGAAACCACTTTTGCACTTGTATTAGTGTGGAAAACCACTTTTTGCACTTGTGTTAGTGTTGAAAAACCACTTTTCGCACTTGTGTTAGTGTTGAAAATCCACTTTTTGCACTTGTGATAGTGTTGAAAAACCACTTTTCGCACTTGTGTTAGTGTTGAAAAAACCACTTTTCGCACTTGTGTTGGTGCAGGAAACCACTTTTGCACTTGTATTAGTGTGGAACAACCACTTTTCGCAATTGTGTTAGTGTTGAAAAACCACTTTTGCACTTGCATTAGTATAGAAAAACCACTTTTTGCACTTGTGATAGTGTTGAAAAAGCACTTTTCGCACTTGTGTTAGTGTTGAAAAACCACTTTTCGCACTTGTGATAGTGTTGAAAAACCACTTTTTGCACTTGTGTTAGTGTTGAAAATCCACTTTTCACACTTGTGTTAGTGTTGAAAAACCACTTTTCGCACTTGTGTTAGTGTTGAAAAACCACTATTCGCACTTGTGTTTGTGCAGGAAACCACTTTTGCACTTGTATTAGTGTGGAAAAACCACTTTTCGCACTTGTGTTAGTGTTGAAAAACCACATTTCGCACTTGTGTTAGTGTTGAAAAACCACTTTTCGCACTTGTGTTGGTGCAGGAAACCACTTTTGCACTTGTATTAGTGTGGCAAACCCACTTTTCGCACTTGTGTTAGTGTTGAAAAACCACTTTTCGCACTTGTGTTAGTGTTGAAAAACCACTATTCGCACTTGTGTTGGTGCAGGAAACCACTTTTGCACTTGTATTAGTGTGGAAAAACCACTTTTCGCACTTGTGTTCGTGTTGAAAAACCACTTTTCGCACTTGTGTTAGTGTTGAAAAACCACTTTTCGCACTTGTGTTAGTGTTGAAAAACCACTTTTCACACTTGTGTTGGTGCAGGAAACCACTTTTGCACTTGTATTAGTGTGGAAAAAAACACTTTTTGCACTTGTGATAGTGTTGAAAAACAACTTTTCGCACCTGTGTTGGTGCAGGAAACCACTTTTGCACTTGTGTTAGTATTGAAAAACCACTTTTCGCACTTGTGATAGTGTTGAAAAACCACTTTTCGCACTTGTGTTAGTGTTTAAAAACCACTTTTCGCACTTGTGATAGTGTTGAAAAACCACTTTTCGCACTTGTGTTAGTGTTGAAAAACCACTTTTCGCACTTGTGTTAGTGTTGAAAAACCACTTTTCACACTTGTGTTAGTGTTGAAAAACCACTTTTCACACTTGTGTTAGTGTTGAAAAACCACTTTTCGCACTTGTGTTAGTGTTGAAAAACCACTTTTCACACTTGTGTTGGTGCAGGAAACCACTTTTGCACTTGTATTAGTGTGGAAAAAAACACTTTTTGCACTTGTGATAGTGTTGATAAACCACTTTTCGCACTTGTGTTAGTGTTGAAAAACCACTTTTCGCACTTGTGTTGGTGCAGGAAACCACTTTTGCACTTGTATTAGTGTGGAAAAACCACTTTTCGCACTTGTGTTAGTGTTGAAAAAACACTTTTTGCACTTGTGATAGTGTTGAAAAACCACTTTTCGCACCTGTGTTGGTGCAGGAAACCACTTTTGCACTTGTGTTAGTGTGGAAAACCCCCTTTTCGCACTTGCGTTAGTGTTGAAAAAACCACTTTTCGCACTTGTGTTAGTGTTGAAAAACCACTATTCGCACTTGTGTTGGTGCAGGAAACTACTTTTGCACTTGTATTAGTGCGGAAAAACCACTTTTCGCACTTGTGTTAGTGTTGAAAAAAACACTTTTTGCACTTGTGATAGTGTTGAAAAACCACTTTTCGCACTTGTGTTGGTGCAGGAAACCACTTTTGCACTTGTATTAGTGTGGAAAAAACACTTTTTGCACTTGTGTTAGTGTTGAAAAAACCACTTTTCGCACTTGTGTTGGTGCAGGAAACAACTTTTGCACTTGTATTAGTGTGGAAAAAACACTTTTTGCACTTGTGATAGTGTTGAAAAACCACTTTTCGCACTTGTGTTAGTGTTGAAAAACCACTTTTCGCACTTGTATTAATGTTGAAAAACCACTTTTCACACTTATGTTGGTGCAGGAAACCACTTTTGCACTTGTATTAGTGTGGAAAAAAACACTTTTTGCACTTGTGATAGTGTTGAAAAACCACTTTTCGCACTTGTGTTAGTGTTGAAAAACCACTTTTCGCACTTATGTTAGTGTTGAAAAACCACTTTTCACACTTGTGTTGGTGCAGGAAACCACTTTTGCACTTGTATTAGTGTGGAAAAAAGACTTTTTGCACTTGTGATAGTGTTGAAAAACCACTTTTCGCACTTGTGTTAGTGTTGAAAAACCACTTTTCGCACTTGTGTTAGTGTTGAAAAACCACTTTTCGCACTTGTGTTGGTGCAGGAAACCACTTTTGCACTTGTATTAGTGTGGAACAACCACTTTTCGCACTTGTGTTAGTGTTGAAAAACCACTTTTGCACTTGTATTAGTGTGGAAAAACCACTTTTCGCACTTGTATTAGTGTGGAAAAAACACTTTTTGCACTTGTGATAGTGTTGAAAAACCACTTTTCGCACTTGTGTTAGTGTTGAAGAACCACTTTTCGCACTTGTGTTGGTGCAGGAAACCACTTTTGCACTTGTATTAGTGTGGAAAAAACACTTTTTGCACTTGTGATAGTGTTGAAAAACAACTTTTCGCACCTGTGTTGGTGCAGGAAACCACTTTCGCACTTGTGTTAGTGTTGAAGAACCACTTTTCGCACTTGTGTTGGTGCAGGAAACCACTTTTGCACTTGTATTAGTGTTGAAAAACCACTTTTCGCACTTGTGTTAGTGTTGAAAAACCACTATTTGCACTTGTGTTGGTGCAGGAAACCACTTTTGCACTTGTATTAGTGTGGAAAAACCACTTTTCGCACTTGTATTAGTGTGGAAAAAACACTTTTTGCACTTGTGATAGTGTTGAAAAACCACTTTTCGCACTTGTGTTAGTGTTGAAGAACCACTTTTCGCACTTGTGTTGGTGCAGGAAACCACTTTTGCACTTGTATTAGTGTGGAAAAAAACAATTTTTGCACTTGTGATAGTGTTGAAAAAACCACTTTTCGCACTTGTGTTAGTGTTAAAAAAAAACACTTTTCGCACTTGTGTTGGTACAGGAAACCACTTTTGCACTTGTATTAGTGTGGAAAAACCACTTTTCGCACTTGTGTTAGTGTTGAAAAAACCACTTTTCGCACTTGTGTTAGTGTTGAAAAACCACTATTCGCACTTGTGTTGGTGCAGGAAATCACTTTTGCACTTGTATTAGTGTGGAAAAAACCACGTTGCGCACTTGTGTTAGTGTTGAAAATCCACTTTTTGCACTTGTATTAGTGTGGAAAAACCACTTTTCGCACTTGTATTAGTGTGGAAAAAACACTTTTTGCACTTGTGATAGTGTTGAAAAACCACTTTTCGCACTTGTGTTAGTGTTGAAAAAACCACTTTTCGCACTTGTGTTGGTGCAGGAAACCACTTTTGCACTTGTATTAGTGTGGAAAAAACACTTTTTGCACTTGTGTTAGTGTTGAAAAACCACTTTTCGCACTTGTGTTAGTCTTGAAAAACCACTATTCGCACGTGTTGGTGCAGGAAACCACTTTTGCACTTGTATTAGTGTGGAAAACCACTTTTCGCACTTGTGTTAGTGTTGAAAAAACCACTTTTCGCACTTGTGTTAGTGTTGAAAATCCACTTTTTGCACTTGTGATAGTGTTGAAAAACCACTTTTCGCACTTGTGTTAGTGTTGAAAAACCACTTTTCGCACTTGTGTTGGTGCAGGAAACCACTTTTGCACTTGTATTAGTGTGGAACAACCACTTTTCGCACTTGTGTTAGTGTTGAAAAACCACTTTTGCACTTGCATTAGTATAGAAAAACCACTTTTTGCACTTGTGATAGTGTTGAAAAACCACTTTTCGCACTTGTGTTAGTGTTGAAAAACCACTTTTCGCACTTGTGATAGTGTTCAAAAACCACTTTTTGCACTTGTGTTAGTGTTGAAAATCCACTTTTCACACTTGTGTTAGTGGTGAAAAACCACTTTTTGCACTTGTGTTAGTGTTGAAAAACCACTATTCGCACTTGTGTTTGTGCAGGAAACCACTTTTGCACTTGTATTAGTGTGGAAAAACCACTTTTCGCACTTGTGTTAGTGTTGAAAAACCACATTTCGCACTTGTGTTAGTGTTGAAAAAACCACTTTTCGCACTTGTGTTGGTGCAGGAAACCACTTTTGCACTTGTATTAGTGTGGAAAACCCACTTTTCACACTTGTGTTAGTGTTGAAAAAACCACTTTTCGCACTTGTGTTAGTGTTGAAAAACCACTATTCGCACTTGTGTTGGTGCAGGAAACCACTTTTGCACTTGTATTAGTGTGGAAAAACCACTTTTCGCACTTGTGTTCATGTTGAAAAACCACTTTTCGCACTTGTGTTAGTGTTGAAAAACCACTTTTCGCACTTGTGTTAGTGTTGAAAAACCACTTTTCACACTTGTGTTGGTGCAGGAAACCACTTTTGCACTTGTATTAGTGTGGAAAAAACACTATTTGCACTTGTGATAGTGTTGAAAAACAACTTTTCGCACCTGTGTTGGTGCAGGAAACCACTTTTGCACTTGTGTTAGTATTGAAAAAACCACTTTTCGCACTTGTGATAGTGTTGAAAAAACCACTTTTCGCACTTGTGTTAGTGTTTAAAAACCACTTTTCGCACTTGTGATAGTGTTGAAAAACCACTTTTCGCACTTGTGTTAGTGTTGAAAAACCACTTTTCGCACTTGTGTTAGTGTTGAAAAACTACTTTTCACACTTGTGTTAGTGTTGAAAAGCCACTTTTCACACTTGTGTTAGTGTTGAAAAAACCACTTTTCGCACTTGTGTTAGTGTTGAAAAACCACTTTTCACACTTGTGTTGGTGCAGGAAACCACTTTTGCACTTGTATTAGTGTGGAAAAAAACACTTTTTGCACTTGTGATAGTGTTGATAAACCACTTTTCGCACTTGTGTTAGTGTTGAAAAACCACTTTTCGCACTTGTGTTGGTGCAGGAAACCACTTTTGCACTTGTATTAGTGTGCAAAAACCACTTTTCGCACTTGTGTTAGTGTTGAAAAAACACTTTTTGCACTTGTGATAGTGTTGAAAAACCACTTTTCGCACCTGTGTTGGTGCAGGAAACCACTTTTGCACTTGTGTTAGTGTGGAAAAACCGCTTTTCGCACTTGCGTTAGTGTTGAAAAAACCACTTTTCGCACTTGTGTTAGTGTTGAAAAACCACTATTCGCACTTGTGTTGGTGCAGGAAACTACTTTTGCACTTGTATTAGTGTGGAAAAAACCACTTTTCGCACTTGTGTTAGTGTTGAAAAAAACACTTTTTTCACTTGTGATAGTGTTGAAAAACCACTTTTCGCACTTGTGTTGGTGCAGGAAACCACTTTTGCACTTGTATTAATGTGGAAAAAACACTTTTTGCACTTGTGTTAGTGTTGAAAAACCACTTTTCGCACTTGTGTTGGTGCAGGAAACAACTTTTGCACTTGTATTAGTGTGGAAAAAACCACTTTTCGCACTTGTGTTAGTGTTGAAAAACCACTTTTCGCACTTGTATTAATGTTGAAAAACCACTTTTCACACTTATGTAGGTGCAGGAAACCACTTTTGCACTTGTATTAGTGTGGAAAAAACACTTTTTGCACTTGTGATAGTGTTGAAAAAACCACTTTTCGCACTTGTGTTAGTGTTGAAAAACCACTTTTCGCACTTATGTTAGTGTTGAAAAACCACTTTTCACACTTGTGTTGGTGCAGGAAACCACTTTTGCACTTGTATTAGTGTGGAAAAAAGACTTTTTGCACTTGTGATAGTGTTGAAAAACCACTTTTCGCACTTGTGTTAGTGTTGAAAAACCACTTTTCGCACTTGTGTTAGTGTTGAACAACCACTTTTTGCACTTGTGTTGGTGCAGGAAACCACTTTTGCACTTGTATTAGTGTGGAAAAAAACACTTTTTGCACTTGTGATAGTGTTGAAAAGCCACTTTTCGCACTTGTGTTAGTGTTGAAAAACCACTTTTCGCACTTGTGTTAGTGTTGAAAAACCACTTTTCGCACTTGTGTTGGTGCAGGAAACCACTTTTGCACTTGTATTAGTGTGGAACAACCACTTTTCGCACTTGTGTTAGTGTTGAAAAACCACTTTTGCACTTGCATTAGTGTAGAAAAACCACTTTTTGCACTTATGATAGTGTTGAAAAACCACTTTTCGCACTTGTGTTAGTGTTTAAAAACCACTTTTCGCACTTGTGTTAGTGTTGAAGAACCACTTTTCGCACTTGTGTTGGTGCAGGAAACCACTTTTGCACTTGTATTAGTGTGGAAAAAACAATTTTTGCACTTGTGATAGTGTTGAAAAACCACTTTTCGCACTTGTGTTAGTGTTAAAAAAACACTTTTCGCACTTGTGTTGGTGCAGGAAACCACTTTTGCACTTGTATTAGTGTGGAAAAACCACTTTTCGCACTTGTGTTAGTGTTGAAAAACCACTTTTCGCACTTGTGTTAGTGTTGAAAAACCACTATTCGCACTTGTGTTGGTGCAGGAAATCACTTTTGCACTTGTATTAGTGTGGAAAAACCACGTTGCGCACTTGTGTTAGTGTTGAAAATCCACTTTTTGCACTTGTATTAGTGTGGCAAAACCACTTTTCGCACTTGTGTTAGTGTTGAAAAACCACTTTTCGCACTTGTGTTAGTGTTGAAAAACCACTTTTCACACTTGTGTTGGTGCAGGAAACCACTTTTGCACTTGTATTAGTGTGGAAAAAACACTTTTTGCACTTGTGATAGTGTTGAAAAAACCACTTTTCGCACTTGTGTTAGTGTTGAAAAACCACTTTTCGCACTTGTGTTGGTGCAGGAAACCACTTTTGCACTTGTATTAGTGTGGAAAAAACACTTTTTGCACTTGTGTTAGTGTTGAAAAACCACTTTTCGCACTTGTGTTAGTCTTGAAAAACCACTATTCGCACATGTTGGTGCAGGAAACCGTTGGTGCAGGAAACCACTTTTGCACTTGTATTAGTGTGGAAAACCACTTTTCGCACTTGTGTTAGTGTTGAAAAACCACTTTTCGCACTTGTGTTAGTGTTGAAAATCCACTTTTTGCACTTGTGATAGTGTTGAAAAACACTTTTCGCACTTGTGTTAGTGTTGAAAAACCACTTTTCGCACTTGTGTTGGTGCAGGAAACCACTTTTGCACTTGTATTAGTGTGGAACAACCACTTTTCGCACTTGTGTTAGTGTTGAAAAACCACTTTTGCACTTGCATTAGTATAGAAAAACCACTTTTTGCACTTGTGATAGTGTTGAAAAACCACTTTTCGCACTTGTGTTAGTGTTGAAAAACCACTTTTCGCACTTGTGATAGTGTTGAAAAACCACTTTTTGCACTTGTGTTAGTGTTGAAAATCCACTTTTCACACTTGTGTTAGTGTTGAAAAACCACTTTTCGCACTTGTGTTAGTGTTGAAAAACCACTATTCGCACTTGTGTTTGTGGAGGAAACACTTTTGCACTTGTATTAGTGTGGAAAAAACACTTTTTGCACTTGTGATAGTGTTGAAAAACCACTTTTCGCACTTGTGTTAGTGTTGAAAAACCACTTTTGACACTTGTGTTAGTGTTGAAAAACCACTTTTCGCACTTGTGTTGGTGCAGGAAACCACTTTTGCACTTGTATTAGTGTGGAACAACCACTTTTCGCACTTGTGTTAGTGTTGAAAAACCACTTTTGCACTTGCATTAGTGTAGAAAAACCACTTTTTGCACTTATGATAGTGTTGAAAAACCACTTTTCGCACTTGTGTTAGTGTTTAAAAACCACTTTTCGCACTTGTGTTAGTGTTGAAAAACACTTTTCGCACTTGTGTTGGTGCAGGAAACCACTTTTGCACTTGTATTAGTGTGGAACAACCACTTTTCGCACTTGTGTTAGTGTTGAAAAACCACTTTTGCACTTGCATTAGTATAGAAAAACCACTTTTGCACTTGTGATAGTGTTGAAAAACCACTTTTCGCACTTGTGTTAGTTTGAAAAACCACTTTTCGCACTTGTGATAGTGTTGAAAAACCACTTTTTGCACTTGTGTTAGTGTTGAAAATCCACTTTTCACACTTGTGTTAGTGTTGAAAAACCACTTTTCGCACTTGTGTTAGTGTTGAAAAACCACTATTCGCACTTGTGTTTGTGGAGGAAACCACTTTTGCACTTGTATTAGTGTGGAAAAAACACTTTTTGCACTTGTGTTAGTGTTGAAAAACCACATTTCGCACTTGTGTTAGTGTTGAAAAACCACTTTTCGCACTTGTGTTGGTGCAGGAAACCACTTTTGCACTTGTATTAGTGTGGAAAACCCACTTTTCGCACTTGTGTTAGTGTTGAAAAACCACTTTTCGCACTTGTGTTAGTGTTGAAAAACCACTATTCGCACTTGTGTTGGTGCAGGAAACCACTTTTGCACTTGTATTAGTGTGGAAAAACCACTTTTCGCACTTGTGTTCATGTGAAAAACCACTTTTCGCACTTGTGTTAGTGTTGAAAAACCACTTTTCGCACTTGTGTTAGTGTTGAAAAACCACTTTTCACACTTGTGTTGGTGCAGGAAACCACTTTTGCACTTGTATTAGTGTGGAAAAAACACTTTTTGCACTTGTGATAGTGTTGAAAAACAACTTTTCGCACCTGTGTTGGTGCAGGAAACCACTTTTGCACTTGTGTTGGTGCAGGAAACCACTTTTGCACTTGTATTAGTGTGGAAAAACACTTTTTGCACTTGTGATAGTGTTGATAAACCACTTTTCGCACTTGTGTTAGTGTTTAAAAACCACTTTTCGCACTTGTGATAGTATTGAAAAACCACTTTTCTGATAGTGTTGAAAAACCACTTTTCGCACTTGTGTTAGTGTTTAAAAACCACTTTTCGCACTTGTGATAGTGTTGAAAAACCACTTTTCGCACTTGTGTTAGTGTTGAAAAACCACTTTTCGCACTTGTGTTAGTGTTGAAAAACCACTTTTCGCACTTGTGTTAGTGTTGAAAAACCACTTTTCACACTTGTGTTAGTGTTGAAAAACCACTTTTCACACTTGTGTTGGTGCAGGAAACCACTTTTGCACTTGTATTAGTGTGGAAAAAACACTTTTTGCACTTGTGATAGTGTTGAAAAACAACTTTTCGCACCTGTGTTGGTGCAGGAAACCACTTTTGCACTTGTGTTGGTGCAGGAAACCACTTTTGCACTTGTATTAGTGTGGAAAAAACACTTTTTGCACTTGTGATAGTGTTGATAAACCACTTTCGCACTTGTGTTAGTGTTTAAAAACCACTTTTCGCACTTGTGATAGTATTGAAAAACCACTTTTCTGATAGTGTTGAAAAACCACTTTCGCACTTGTGTTAGTGTTTAAAAACCACTTTTCGCACTTGTGATAGTGTTGAAAAACACTTTTCGCACTTGAGTTAGTGTTGAAAAACCACTTTTCGCACTTGTGTTAGTGTTGAAAAACCACTTTTCGCACTTGTGTTAGTGTTGAAAAACACTTTTCACACTTGTGTTAGTGTTGAAAAACCACTTTTCGCACTTGTGTTAGTGTTGAAAAATCACTTTTCACACTTGTGTTGGTGCAGGAAACCACTTTTGCACTTGTATTAGTGTGGAAAAAACACTTTTTGCACTTGTGATAGTGTTGATAAACCACTTTTCGCACTTGTGTTAGTGTTGAAAAACCACTTTTCGCACTTGTGTTGGTGCAGGAAACCACTTTTGCACTTGTATTAGTGTGGAAAAACCACTTTTCGCACTTGTGTTAGTGTTGAAAAAACACTTTTTGCACTTGTGATAGTGTTGAAAAACCACTTTTCGCACCTGTGTTGGTGCAGGAAACCACTTTTGCACTTGTGTTAGTGTGGAAAAACCCCTTTTCGCACTTGCGTTAGTGTTGAAAAACCACTTTTCGCACTTGTGTTAGTGTTGAAAAACCACTATTCGCACTTGTGTTGGTGCAGGAAACTACTTTTGCACTTGTATTAGTGTGGAAAAACCACTTTTCACACTTGTGTTAGTGTTGAAAAAACACTTTTTGCACTTGTGATAGTGTTGAAAAACCACTTTTCGCACTTGTGTTGGTGCAGGAAACCACTTTTGCACTTGTATTAGTGTGGAAAAAACACTTTTTGCACTTGTGTTAGTGTTGAAAAACCACTTTTCGCACTTGTGTTGGTGCAGGAAACAACTTTTGCACTTGTATTAGTGTGGAAAAACACTTTTTGCACTTGTGATAGTGTTGATAAACCACTTTTCGCACTTGTGTTAGTGTTGAAAAACCACTTTTCGCACTTGTATTAATGTTGAAAAACCACTTTTCACATTTATGTTGGTGCAGGAAACCACTTTTGCACTTGTATTAGTGTGGAAAAAACACTTTTTGCACTTGTGATAGTGTTGAAAAACCACTTTTCGCACTTGTGTTAGTGTTGAAAAACCACTTTTCGCACTTATGTTAGTGTTGAAAAACCACTTTTCACACTTGTGTTGGTGCAGGAAACCACTTTTGCACTTGTATTAGTGTTGAAAAACCACTTTTCGCACTTGTGTTAGTGTTGAAAAACCACTTTTTGCACTTGTGTTAGTGTTGAACAACCACTTTTTGCACTTGTGTTGGTGCAGGAAACCACTTTTGCACTTGTATTAGTGTGGAAAAAAACACTTTTTGCACTTGTGATAGTGTTGAAAAACCACTTTTCGCACTTGTGTTAGTGTTGAAAAACCACTTTTCGCACTTGTGTTAGTGTTGAAAAACCACTTTTCGCACTTGTGTTGGTGCAGGAAACCACTTTTGCACTTGTATTAGTGTGGAACAACCACTTTTCGCACTTCTGTTAGTGTTGAAAAACCACTTTTGCACTTGCATTAGTGTAGAAAAACCACTTTTTGCACTTATGATAGTGTTGAAAAACCACTTTCGCACTTGTGTTAGTGTTTAAAAACCACTTTTCGCACTTGTGATAGTGTTGAAAAACCACTTTTCGCACTTGTGTTAGTGTGGAAAATCCACTTTTCGCACTTGTGTTAGTGTTGAAAAACCACTTTTCGCACTTGTGTTAGTGTTGAAAAACCACTATTCGCACTTGTGTTGGTGCAGGAAACTACTTTTGCACTTGTATTAGTGTGGAAAAACCCCTTTTTGCACTTGCGTTAGTGTTGAAAAACCACTTTTCGCACTTGTGTTAGTGTGAAAAACCACTTTTCGCACTTGTGTTAGTGTTGAAAAACCACTATTCGCACTTGTGTTGGTGCAGGAAACCACTTTTGTACTTGTGTTAGTGTGGAAAAACCCCTTTCGCACTTGCGTTAGTGTTGAAAAACCACTTTTCGCACTTGTGTTAGTGTTGAAAATCCACTTTTCGCACTTGTGTTAGTGTTGAAAAACCACTTTTCGCACTTGTGTTAGTGTTGAAAAACCACTATTCGCACTTGTGTTGGTGCAGGAAACCACTTTTGCACTTGTGTTAGTGTGGAAAAACCCTTTTTCGCACTTGTGTTAGTGTTGAAAAACCACTATTCGCACTTGTGTTGGTGCAGGAAACTACTTTTGCACTTGTATTAGTGTGGAAAAACCACTTTTCGCACTTGTGTTAGTGTTGAAAAAACACTTTTTGCACTTGTGATAGTGTTGAAAAAACCACTTTTCGCACTTGTGTTGGTGCAGGAAACCACTTTTGCACTTGTATTAGTGTGGAAAAACACTTTTTGCACTTGTGTTAGTGTTGAAAAACCACTTTTTGCACTTGTGTTGGTGCAGGAAACCACTTTTGCACTTGTATTAGTGTGGAAAAAACACTTTTTGCACTTGTGATAGTGTTGAAAAACCACTTTTCGCACTTGTGTTAGTGTTGAAAAACCACTTTTCGCACTTGTATTAATGTTGAAAAACCACTTTTCACACTTATGTTGGTGCAGGAAACCACTTTTGCACTTGTATTAGTGTGGAAAAAACACTTTTTGCACTTGTGATAGTGTTGAAAAACCACTTTTCGCACTTGTGTTAGTGTTGAAAAACCACTTTTCGCACTTATGTTAGTGTTGAAAAAACCACTTTTCACACTTGTGTTGGTGCAGGAAACCACTTTTGCACTTGTATTAGTGTGGAAAAAAGACTTTTTGCACTTGTGATAGTGTTGAAAAACCACTTTTCGCACTTGTGTTAGTGTTGAAAAACCACTTTTCGCACTTGTGTTAGTGTTGAACAACCACTTTTTGCACTTGTGTTGGTGCAGGAAACCACTTTTGCACTTGTATTAGTGTGGAAAAAACACTTTTTGCACTTGTGATAGTGTTGAAAAACCACTTTTCGCACTTGTGTTAGTGTTGAAAAACCACTTTTCGCACTTGTGTTAGTGTTGAAAAACCACTTTTTGCACTTGTGTTGGTGCAGGGAAACCACTTTTGCACTTGTATTAGTGTGGAACAACCACTTTTCGCACTTGTTTTAGTGTTGAAAAACCACTTTTGCACTTGCATTAGTGTAGAAAAACCACTTTTTGCACTTATGATAGTGTTGAAAATCCACTTTTCGCACTTGTGTTAGTGTTTAAAAACCACTTTTCGCACTTGTGATAGTGTTGAAAAACCACTTTTCGCACTTGTGTTAGTGTTGAAAATCCACTTTCGCACTTGTGTTAGTGTTGAAAAACCACTTTTCGCACTTGTGTTAGTGTTGAAAAACCACTATTCGCACTTGTGTTGGTGCAGGAAACCACTTTTGCACTTGTATTAGTGTGGAAAAACCACTTTTCGCACTTGTGTTAGTGGAGAAAAACCACATTTTGCACTTGTGTTAGTGTTGAAAAACACTTTTCGCACTTGTGTTGGTGCAGGAAACCACTTTTGCACTTGTATTAGTGTGGAAAAAACACTTTTCGCACCTTGTGTTAGTGTTGAAAAACCACTTTTCGCACTTGTGTTAGTGTTGAAAAACCACTATTCGCACTTGTGTTGGTGCAGGAAACCACTTTTGCACTTGTATTAGTGTGGAAAAAACCACTTTTCGCACTTGTGTTAGTGTTGAAAAAACCACTTTTCGCACTTGTGTTAATGTTGAAAAACCACTTTTCACACTTATGTTGGTGCAGGAAACCACTTTTGCACTTGTATTAGTGTGGAAAAAACACTTTTTGCACTTGTAATAGTGTTGAAAAACCACTTTCGCACTTGTGTTAGTGTTGAAAAACCACTTTTCGCACTTATGTTATTGTTGAAAAACCACTTTTCACACCTGTGTTGGTGCAGGAAACCACTTTTGCACTTGTATTAGTGTGGAAAAAGACTTTTGCACTTGTGATAGTGTTGAAAAACCACTTTTCACACTTGTGTTATTGTAGAAAAACCACTTTTCGCACTTGTGTTAGTGTGTGAACAACCACTTTTTGCACTTGTGTTGGTGCAGGAACCACTTTTGCACTTGTATTAGTGTGGAAAAACACTTTTTGCACTTGTGATAGTGTTGAAAAACCACTTTTTCGCACTTGTGTTAGTGTTGAAAAACCACTTTTCGCACTTGTGTTAGTGTTGAAAAACCACTTTTCGCACTTGTGTTAGTGTTGAAAAACCACTTTTCGCACTTGTGTTAGTGTTGAAAAACCACTTTTTGCACTTGTGTTGGTGCAGGAAACCACTTTTGCACTTGTATTAGTGTGGAACAACCACTTTTCGCACTTGTTTTAGTGTTGAAAAACCACTTTTGCACTTGCATTAGTGTAGAAAAACCACTTTTTGCACTTATGATAGTGTTGAAAAACCACTTTTCGCACTTGTGTTAGTGTTTAAAAACCACTTTTCGCACTTATGATAGTGTTGAAAAACCACTTTTCGCACTTGTGTTAGTGTTTAAAAACCACTTTTCGCACTTGTGATAGTGTTGAAAAACAACTTTTCGCACTTGTGTTAGTGTTGAAAATCCACTTTTCGCACTTGTGTTAGTGTTGAAAAACCACTTTTTGCACTTGTGTTAGTGTTGAAAAACCACTATTCGCACTTGTGTTGGTGCAGGAAACCACTTTTGCACTTGTATTAGTGTGGAAAAACCACTTTTCGCACTTGTGTTAGTGTTGAAAAACCACTTTTCGCACTTGTGTTAGTGTTGAAAAACCACTTTTCACACTTGTGTTGGTGCAGGAAACCACTTTTGCACTTGTATTAGTGTGAAAAAACCACTTTTCGCACTTGTGATAGTGTTGAAAAACCACTTTTCGCACTTGTGTTAGTGTTGAAAAAACACTATTCGCACTTGTGTTGGTGCAGGAAACCACTTTTGCACTTGTATTAGTGTGGAAAAACTACTTTTCGCACTTGTATTAGTGTGGAAAAAACACTTTTTGCACTTGTGATAGTGTTGAAAAACCACTTTTCGCACTTGTGTTAGTGTTGAAGAACCACTTTTCGCACTTGTGTTGGTGCAGGAAACCACTTTTGCACTTGTATTAGTGTTGAAAAACCACTTTTCGCACTTGTGTTAGTGTTAAAAAACCACTTTTCGCACTTGTGTTGGTGCAGGAAACCACTTTTGCACTTGTATTAGTGTGGAAAAACCACTTTTCGCACTTGTGTTAGTGTTGAAAAACCAATTTTCGCACTTGTGTTAGTGTTGAAAAACCACTATTCGCACTTGTGTTGGTGCAGGAAATCACTTTTGCACTTGTATTAGTGTGGAAAAACCACGTTGCGCACTTGTGTTAGTGTTGAAAATCCACTTTTTGCACTTGTGTTAGTGTTGAAAATCCACTTTTTGCACGTGTATTAGTGTGGAAAAACCACTTTTCGCACTTGTGTTAGTGTTGAAAAACCACTTTTCGCACTTGTGTTAGTGTTGAAAAACAACTTTTCACACTTGTGTTGGTGCAGGAAACCACTTTTGCACTTGTATTAGTGTGGAAAAAACACTTTTTGCACTTGTGATAGTGTTGAAAAACCACTTTTCGCACTTGTGTTAGTGTTGAAAAACCACTATTCGCACGTGTTGGTGCAGGAAACCACTTTTGCACTTGTATTAGTGTGGAAAACCACTTTTCGCACTTGTGTTAGTGTTGAAAAACCACTTTTCGCACTTGTGTTAGTGTTGAAAATCCACTTTTTGCACTTGTGATAGTGTTGAAAAACCACTTTTCGCACTTGTGTTAGTGTTGAAAAACCACTTTTCGCACTTGTGTTGGTGCAGGAAACCACTTTTGCACTTGTATTAGTGTGGAACAACCACTTTTCGCACTTGTGTTAGTGTTGAAAAACCACTTTTGCACTTGCATTAGTATAGAAAAACCACTTTTTGCACTTGTGATAGTGTTGAAAAACCACTTTTCGCACTTGTGTTCGTGTTGAAAAACCACTTTTCGCACTTGTGATAGTGTTGAAAAACCACTTTTTGCACTTGTGTTAGTGTTGAAAATCCACTTTTCACACTTGTGTTAGTGTTGAAAAACCACTTTTCGCACTTGTGTTAGTGTTGAAAAACCACTATTCGCACTTGTGTTTGTGCAGGAAACCACTTTTGCACTTGTATTAGTGTGGAAAACCCACTTTTTGCACTTGTGTTAGTGTTGAAAAACCACATTTCGCACTTGTGTTAGTGTTGAAAAACCACTTTTCGCACTTGTGTTGGTGCAGGAAACCACTTTTGCACTTGTATTAGTGTGGAAAAACCACTTTTCGCACTTGTGTTAGTGTTGAAAAACCACTTTTCGCACTTGTGTTAGTGTTGAAAAACCACTATTCGCACTTGTGTTGGTGCAGGAAACCACTTTTGCACTTGTATTAGTGTGGAAAAACCACTTTTCGCACTTGTGTTCGTGTTGAAAAACCACTTTTCGCACTTGTGTTAGTGTTGAAAAACCACTTTTCGCACTTGTGTTTGTGTTGAAAAACCACTTTTCACACTTGTGTTGGTGCAGGAAACCACTTTTACACTTGTATTAGTGTGAAAAAAACACTTTTTGCACTTGTGATAGTGTTGAAAAACAACTTTTCGCACCTGTGTTGGTGCAGGAAACCACTTTTGCACTTGTGTTAGTATTGAAAAACCACTTTTCGCACTTGTGATAGTGTTGAAAAACCACTTTTCGCACTTGTGTTAGTGTTTAAAAACCACTTTTGATAGTGTTGAAAAACCACTTTTCGCACTTGTGTTAGTGTTGAAAAACCACTTTTCGCACTTGTGTTAGTGTTGAAAAACCACTTTTCACACTTGTGTTAGTGTTGAAAAACCACTTTTCACACTTGTGTTAGTGTTGAAAGACCACTTTTCGCACTTGTGTTAGTGTTGAAAAACCACTTTTCACACTTGTGTTGGTGCAGGAAACCACTTTTGCACTTGTATTAGTGTGGAAAAAACACTTTTTGCACTTGTGATAGTGTTGATAAACCACTTTTCGCACTTGTGTGTGTGTTGAAAAACCACTTTTCACACTTGTGTTGGTGCAGGAAACCACTTTTGCACTTGTATTAGTGTGGAAAAACCACTTTTCGCACTTGTGTTAGTGTTGAAAAAACACTTTTTGCACTTGTGATAGTGTTGAAAAACCACTTTTCGCACCTGTGTTGGTGCAGGAAACCACTTTTGCACTTGTATTAGTGTGGAAAAAACACTTTTTGCACTTGTGAGAGTGTTGAAAAACCACTTTTCGCACTTGTGTTAGTGTTGAAAAACCACTTTTCGCACTTGTGTTGGTGCAGGAAACCACTTTTGCACTTGTATTAGTGTGGAAAAACCACTTTTCGCACTTGTGTTAGTGTTGAAAAAACACTTTTGCACTTGCATTAGTGTAGAAAAACCACTTTTTGCACTTATGATAGTGTTGAAAAACCACTTTTCGCACTTGTGTTAGTGTTTAAAAACCACTTTTCGCACTTGTGATAGTGTTGAAAAACAACTTTTCGCACTTGTGTTAGTGTTGAAAATCCACTTTTCGCACTTGTGTTAGTGTTGAAAAACCACTTTTTGTACTTGTGTTAGTGTTGAAAAACCACTATTCGCACTTGTGTTGGTGCAGGAAACCACTTTTGCACTTGTATTAGTGTGGAAAAATCACTTTTCGCACTTGTGTTAGTGTTGAAAAACCACTTTTCGCACTTGTGTTAGTGTTGAAAAACCACTTTTCACACTTGTGTTGGTGCAGGAAACCACTTTTGCACTTGTATTAGTGTGGAAAAACCACTTTTTGCACTTGTGATAGTGTTGAAAAACCACTTTTCGCACTTGTGTTAGTGTTGAAAAACCACTATTCGCACTTGTGTTGGTGCAGGAAACCACTTTTGCACTTGTATTAGTGTGGAAAAACCACTTTTCGCACTTGTATTAGTGTGGAAAAAACACTTTTTGCACTTGTGATAGTGTTGAAAAACCACTTTTCGCACTTGTGTTAGTGTTGAAGAACCACTTTTCGCACTTGTGTTGGTGCAGGAAACCACTTTTGCACTTGTATTAGTGTGGAAAAAACAATTTTTGCACTTGTGATAGTGTTGAAAAACCACTTTTCGCACTTGTGTTAGTGTTAAAAAACCACTTTTTGCACTTGTGTTGGTGCAGGAAACCACTTTTGCACTTGTATTAGTGTGGAAAAACCACTTTTCGCACTTGTGTTAGTGTTGAAAAACCAATTTTCGCACTTGTGTTAGTGTTGAAAAACCACTATTCGCACTTGTGTTGGTGCAGGAAATCACTTTTGCACTTGTATTAGTGTGGAAAAACCACGTTGCGCACTTGTGTTAGTGTTGAAAATCCACTTTTTGCACTTGTGTTAGTGTTGAAAATCCACTTTTTGCACGTGTATTAGTGTGGAAAAACCACTTTTCGCACTTGTGTTAGTGTTGAAAAACCACTTTTCGCACTTGTGTTAGTGTTGAAAAACCACTTTTCACACTTGTGTTGGTGCAGGAAACCACTTTTGCACTTGTATTAGTGTGGAAAAAACACTTTTTGCACTTGTGATAGTGTTGAAAAACCACTTTTCGCACTTGTGTTAGTGTTGAAAAACCACTATTCGCACGTGTTGGTGCAGGAAACCACTTTTGCACTTGTATTAGTGTGGAAAACCACTTTTCGCACTTGTGTTAGTGTTGAAAAACCACTTTTCGCACTTGTGTTAGTGTTGAAAATCCACTTTTTGCACTTGTGATAGTGTTGAAAAACCACTTTTCGCACTTGTGTTAGTGTTGAAAAACAATTTTCGCACTTGTGTTGGTGCAGGAAACCACTTTTGCACTTGTATTAGTGTTGAACAACCACTTTTCGCACTTGTGTTAGTGTTGAAAAACCACTTTTGCACTTGCATTAGTATAGAAAAACCACTTTTTGCACTTGTGATAGTGTTGAAAAACCACTTTTCGCACTTGTGTTCGTGTTGAAAAACCACTTTTCGCACTTGTGATAGTGTTGAAAAACCACTTTTTGCACTTGTGTTAGTGTTGAAAATCCACTTTTCACACTTGTGTTAGTGTTGAAAAACCACTTTTCGCACTTGTGTTAGTGTTGAAAAACCACTATTCGCACTTGTGTTTGTGCAGGAAACCACTTTTGCACTTGTATTAGTGTGGAAAAACCACTTTTTGCACTTGTGTTAGTGTTGAAAAACCACATTTCGCACTTGTGTTAGTGTTGAAAAACCACTTTTCGCACTTGTGTTGGTGCAGGAAACCACTTTTGCACTTGTATTAGTGTGGAAAAACCACTTTTCGCACTTGTGTTAGTGTTGAAAAACCACTTTTCGCACTTGTGTTAGTGTTGAAAAACCACTATTCGCACTTGTGTTGGTGCAGGAAACCACTTTTGCACTTGTATTAGTGTGGAAAAACCACTTTTCGCACTTGTGTTCGTGTTGAAAAACCACTTTTCGCACATGTGTTAGTGTTGAAAAACCACTTTTCGCACTTGTGTTAGTGTTGAAAAACCACTTTTCACACTTGTGTTGGTGCAGGAAACCACTTTTACACTTGTATTAGTGTGAAAAAAACACTTTTTGCACTTGTGATAGTGTTGAAAAACAACTTTTCGCACCTGTGTTGGTGCAGGAAACCACTTTTGCACTTGTGTTAGTATTGAAAAACCACTTTTCGCACTTGTGATAGTGTTGAAAAACCACTTTTCGCACTTGTGTTAGTGTTTAAAAAACACTTTTCGCACTTGTGATAGTGTTGAAAAACCACTTTTCGCACTTGTGTTAGTGTTGAAAAACCACTTTTCGCACTTGTGTTAGTGTTGAAAAACCACTTTTCACACTTGTGTTAGTGTTGAAAAACCACTTTTCACACTTGTGTTAGTGTTGAAAAACCACTTTTCGCACTTGTGTTAGTGTTGAAAAACCACTTTTCACACTTGTGTTGGTGCAGGAAACCACTTTTGCACTTGTATTAGTGTGGAAAAAACACTTTTTGCACTTGTGATAGTGTTGATAAACCACTTTTCGCACTTGTGTTAGTGTTGAAAAACCACTTTTCGCACTTGTGTTGGTGCAGGAAACCACTTTTGCACTTGTATTAGTGTGGAAAAACCACTTTTTGCACTTGTGTTAGTGTTGAAAAAACACTTTTTGCACTTGTGATAGTGTTGAAAAACCACTTTTCGCACCTGTGTTGGTGCAGGAAACCACTTTTGCACTTGTATTAGTGTGGAAAAAACACTTTTTGCACTTGTGATAGTGTTGAAAAACCACTTTTCGCACTTGTGTTAGTGTTGAAAAACCACTTTTCGCTCTTGCGT
This sequence comes from Myxine glutinosa, assembly GCF_964187855.1. Classification (NCBI taxonomy): domain Eukaryota; kingdom Metazoa; phylum Chordata; class Myxini; order Myxiniformes; family Myxinidae; genus Myxine; species Myxine glutinosa. The sequence goes on from NW_027617101.1 coordinate 130,726, forward strand.
TGGTGCAGGAAACCACTTTTGCACTTGTGTTAGTGTGGAAAAAACCCCTTTTCGCACTTGCGTTAGTGTTGAAAAACCACTTTTCACACTTGTGTTAGTGTTGAAAAACCACTATTCGCACTTGTGTTGGTGCAGGAAACTACTTTTGCACTTGTATTAGTGTGGAAAAACCACTTTTCGCACTTGTGTTATTGTTGATAAAACACTTTTTGCACTTGTGATAGTGTTGAAAAACCACTTTTCGCACTTGTGTTGGTGCAGGAAACCACTTTTGCACTTGTATTAGTGTGGAAAAAACACTTTTTGCACTTGTGTTAGTGTTGAAAAACCACTTTTCGCACTTGTGTTGGTGCAGGAAACCACTTTTGCACTTGTATTAGTGTGGAAAAAACACTTTTTGCACTTGTGATAGTGTTGAAAAACCACTTTTCGCACTTGTGTTAGTGTTGAAAAACCACTTTTCGCACTTGTGTTGGTGCAGGGAACCACTTTTGCACTTGTGTTAGTGTGGAAAAACCACTTTTCGCACTTGCGTTAGTGTTGAAAAACCACTTTTCGCACTTGTGTTAGTGTTGAAAAACCACTATTCGCACATGTGTTGGTGCAGGAAACCACTTTTGCACTTGTATTAGTGTGGAAAAACCACTTTTCGCACTTGTGTTAGTGTTGAAAAACCACTTTTCGCACTTGTGTTCGTGTTGAAAAACCACTTTTCGCACTTGTGTTAGTGTTGAAAAACCACTATTCGCACTTGTGTTGGCGCAGGAAACCACTTTTGCACTTGTATTAGTGTGGAAAAAACCACTTTTCGCACTTGTGTTAGTGTTGAAAAACCACTTTTCGCACTTGTGTTAGTGTTGAAAAACCACTATTCGCACTTGTGTTGGCGCAGGAAACCACTTTTGCACTTGTATTAGTGTGGAAAAACCACTTTTCGCACTTGTGTTAGTGTTGAAAAACCACTTTTCGCACTTGTGTTAGTGTTGAAAAACCACTTTTCGCACTTGTGTTAGAGTTGAAAAACCACATTTCGCACTTGTGTTAGTGTTGAAAAACCACTTTTCACACTTGTGTTGGTGCAGGAAACCACTTTTGCACTTGTATTAGTGTGGAAAAAACACTTTTTGCACTTGTGATAGTGTTGAAAATCCACTTTTCGCACTTGTGTTGGTGCAGGAAACCACTTTTGCACTTGTATTGGTGTGGAAAAAACACTTTTTGCACTTGTGATAGTGTTGAAAAACCACTTTTCGCACTTGTTTTAGTGTTGAAAAACCACTTTTCGCACTTGTGTTGGTTCAGGAAACCACTTTTGCACTTGTATTAGTGTGGAAAAAACACTTTTTGCACTTGTGATAGTGTTGAAAATCCACTTTTCGCACTTGTGTTGGTGCAGGAAACCACTTTTGCACTTGTGTTAGTATTGAAAAACTACTTTTCTGATAGTGTTGAAAAACCACTTTTCGCACTTGTGTTAGTGTTTAAAAACCACTTTTCGCACTTGTGATAGTGTTGAAAAACCACTTTTCGCACTTGTGTTAGTGTTGAAAAACCACTTTTCGCACTTGTGTTAGTGTTGGAAAACCACTTTTCACACTTGTGTTAGTGTTGAAAAACCACTTTTCACACTTGTGTTAGTGTTGAAAAACCACTTTTCGCACTTGTGTTAGTGTTGAAAAATCACTTTTCACACTTGTGTTGGTGCAGGAAACCACTTTTGCATTTGTATTAGTGTGGAAAAAACACTTTTTGCACTTGTGATAGTGTTGATAAACCACTTTTCGCACTTGTGTTAGTGTTGAAAAACCACTTTTCGCACTTGTGTTGGTGCAGGAAACCACTTTTGCACTTGTATTAGTGTGGAAAAACCACTTTTCGCACTTGTGTTAGTGTTGAAAAAACACTTTTTGCACTTGTGATAGTGTTGAAAAACCACTTTTCGCACCTGTGTTGGTGCAGGAAACCACTTTTGCACTTGTGTTAGTGTGGAAAAACCCCTTTTCGCACTTGCGTTAGTGTTGAAAAACCACTTTTCGCACTTGTGTTAGTGTTGAAAAACCACTATTCGCACTTGTGTTGGTGCAGGAAACTACTTTTGCACTTGTATTAGTGTGGAAAAACCACTTTTCACACTTGTGTTAGTGTTGAAAAAACACTTTTTGCACTTGTGATAGTGTTGAAAAACCACTTTTCGCACTTGTGTTGGTGCAGGAAACCACTTTTGCACTTGTATTAGTGTGGAAAAAACACTTTTTGCACTTGTGTTAGTGTTGAAAAACCACTTTTCGCACTTGTGTTGGTGCAGGAAACAACTTTTGCACTTGTATTAGTGTGGAAAAAACACTTTTTGCACTTGTGATAGTGTTGAAAAACCACTTTTCGCACTTGTGTTAGTGTTGAAAAAACACTTTTCGCACTTGTATTAATGTTGAAAAACCACTTTTCACACTTATGTTGGTGCAGGAAACCACTTTTGCACTTGTATTAGTGTGGAAAAAACACTTTTTGCACTTGTGATAGTGTTGAAAAACCACTTTTCGCACTTGTGTTAGTGTTGAAAAACCACTTTTCGCACTTATGTTAGTGTTGAAAAACCACTTTTCACACTTGTGTTGGTGCAGGAAACCACTTTTGCACTTGTATTAGTGTGGAAAAAAGACTTTTTGCACTTGTGATAGTGTTGAAAAACCACTTTTCGCACTTGTGTTAGTGTTGAAAAACCACTTTTCGCACTTGTGTTAGTGTTGAACAACCACTTTTTGCACTTGTGTTGGTGCAGGAAACCACTTTTGCACTTGTATTAGTGTGGAAAAAACACTTTTTGCACTTGTGATAGTGTTGAAAAACCACTTTTCGCACTTGTGTTAGTGTTGAAAAACCACTTTTCGCACTTGTGTTAGTGTTGACAAACCACTTTTCGCACTTGTGTTGGTGCAGGAAACCACTTTTGCACTTGTATTAGTGTGGAACAACCACTTTTCGCACTTGTGTTAGTGTTGAAAAACCACTTTTGCACTTGCATTAGTGTAGAAAAACCACTTTTTGCACTTATGATAGTGTTGAAAAACCACTTTTCGCACTTGTGTTAGTGTTGAAAAACCACTTTTCACACTTGTGTTAGTGTTGAAAAACCACTTTTCACACTTGTGTTAGTGTTGAAAAACCACTTTTCGCACTTGTGTTAGTGTTGAAAAACCACTTTTCACACTTGTGTTGGTGCAGGAAACCACTTTTGCACTTGTATTAGTGTGGAAAAAACACTTTTTGCACTTGTGATAGTGTTGATAAACCACTTTTAGCACTTGTGTTAGTGTTGAAAAACCACTTTTCACACTTGTGTTGGTGCAGGAAACCACTTTTGCACTTGTATTAGTGTGGAAAAACCACTTTTTGCACTTGTGTTAGTGTTGAAAAAACACTTTTTGCACTTGTGATAGTGTTGAAAAACCACTTTTCGCACCTGTGTTGGTGCAGGAAACCACTTTTGCACTTGTATTAGTGTGGAAAAAACACTTTTTGCACTTGTGATAGTGTTGAAAAACCACTTTTCGCACTTGTGTTAGTGTTGAAAAACCACTTTTCGCTCTTGCGTTGGTGCAGGAAACCACTTTTGCACTTGTGTTAGTGTGGAAAAACCCCTTTTCGCACTTGCGTTAGTGTTGAAAAACCACTTTTCGCACTTGTGTTAGTGGTGAAAAACCACTATTCGCACTTGTGTTGGTGCAGGAAACTACTTTTGCACTTGTATTAGTGTGGAAAAACCACTTTTCGCACTTGTGTTATTGTTGAAAAAACACTTTTTGCACTTGTGATAGTGTTGAAAAACCACTTTTCGCACTTGTGTTGGTGCAGGAAACCACTTTTGCACTTGTATTAGTGTGGAAAAAACACTTTTTGCACTTGTGTTAGTGTTGAAAAACCACTTTTCGCACTTGTGTTGGTGCAGGAAACCACTTTTGCACTTGTATTAGTGTGGAAAAAACACTTTTTGCACTTGTGATAGTGTTGAAAAACCACTTTTCGCACTTGTGTTAGTGTTGAAAAACCACTTTTCGCACTTGTGTTGGTGCAGGGAACCACTTTTGCACTTGTGTTAGTGTGGAAAAACCACTTTTTGCACTTGCGTTAGTGTTGAAAAACCACTTTTCGCACTTGTGTTCGTGTTGAAAAACCACTATTCGCACATGTGTTGGTGCAGGAAACCACTTTTGCACTTGTATTAGTGTGGAAAAACCACTTTTCGCACTTGTGTTAGTTTTGAAAAACCACTTTTCGCACTTGTGTTCGTGTTGAAAAACCACTTTTCGCACTTGTGTTAGTGTTGAAAAACCACTATTCGCACTTGTGTTGGCGCAGGAAACCACTTTTGCACTTGTATTAGTGTGGAAAAAACCACTTTTTGCACTTGTGATAGTGTTGATAAACCACTTTTCGCACTTGTGTTAGTGTTGAAAAACCACTTTTCGCACTTGTGTTGGTGCAGGAAACCACTTTTGCACTTGTATTAGTGTGGAAAAACCACTTTTCGCACTTGTGTTAGTGTTGAAAAAACACTTTTTGCACTTGTGATAGTGTTGAAAAACCACTTTTCGCACCTGTGTTGGTGCAGGAAACCACTTTTGCACTTGTGTTAGTGTGGAAAAACCCCTTTTCGCACTTGCGTTAGTGTTGAAAAACCACTTTTCGCACTTGTGTTAGTGTTGAAAAACCACTATTCGCACTTGTGTTGGTGCAGGAAACTACTTTTGCACTTGTATTAGTGTGGAAAAACCACTTTTCACACTTGTGTTAGTGTTGAAAAAACACTTTTTGCACTTGTGATAGTGTTGAAAAACCACTTTTCGCACTTGTGTTGGTGCAGGAAACCACTTTTGCACTTGTATTAGTGTGGAAAAAACACTTTTTGCACTTGTGTTAGTGTTGAAAAACCACTTTTCGCACTTGTGTTGGTGCAGGAAACAACTTTTGCACTTGTATTAGTGTGGAAAAAACACTTTTTGCACTTGTGATAGTGTTGAAAAACCACTTTTCGCACTTGTGTTAGTGTTGAAAAAACACTTTTCGCACTTGTATTAATGTTGAAAAACCACTTTTCACACTTATGTTGGTGCAGGAAACCACTTTTGCACTTGTATTAGTGTGGAAAAAACACTTTTTGCACTTGTGATAGTGTTGAAAAACCACTTTTCGCACTTGTGTTAGTGTTGAAAAACCACTTTTCGCACTTATGTTAGTGTTGAAAAACCACTTTTCACACTTGTGTTGGTGCAGGAAACCACTTTTGCACTTGTATTAGTGTGGAAAAAAGACTTTTTGCACTTGTGATAGTGTTGAAAAACCACTTTTCGCACTTGTGTTAGTGTTGAAAAACCACTTTTCGCACTTGTGTTAGTGTTGAACAACCACTTTTTGCACTTGTGTTGGTGCAGGAAACCACTTTTGCACTTGTATTAGTGTGGAAAAAACACTTTTTGCACTTGTGATAGTGTTGAAAAACCACTTTTCGCACTTGTGTTAGTGTTGAAAAACCACTTTTCGCACTTGTGTTAGTGTTGACAAACCACTTTTCGCACTTGTGTTGGTGCAGGAAACCACTTTTGCACTTGTATTAGTGTGGAACAACCACTTTTCGCACTTGTGTTAGTGTTGAAAAACCACTTTTGCACTTGCATTAGTGTAGAAAAACCACTTTTTGCACTTATGATAGTGTTGAAAAACCACTTTTCGCACTTGTGTTAGTGTTGAAAAACCACTTTTCACACTTGTGTTAGTGTTGAAAAACCACTTTTCACACTTGTGTTAGTGTTGAAAAACCACTTTTCGCACTTGTGTTAGTGTTGAAAAACCACTTTTCACACTTGTGTTGGTGCAGGAAACCACTTTTGCACTTGTATTAGTGTGGAAAAAACACTTTTTGCACTTGTGATAGTGTTGATAAACCACTTTTAGCACTTGTGTTAGTGTTGAAAAACCACTTTTCACACTTGTGTTGGTGCAGGAAACCACTTTTGCACTTGTATTAGTGTGGAAAAACCACTTTTTGCACTTGTGTTAGTGTTGAAAAAACACTTTTTGCACTTGTGATAGTGTTGAAAAACCACTTTTCGCACCTGTGTTGGTGCAGGAAACCACTTTTGCACTTGTATTAGTGTGGAAAAAACACTTTTTGCACTTGTGATAGTGTTGAAAAACCACTTTTCGCACTTGTGTTAGTGTTGAAAAACCACTTTTCGCTCTTGCGTTGGTGCAGGAAACCACTTTTGCACTTGTGTTAGTGTGGAAAAACCCCTTTTCGCACTTGCGTTAGTGTTGAAAAACCACTTTTCGCACTTGTGTTAGTGGTGAAAAACCACTATTCGCACTTGTGTTGGTGCAGGAAACTACTTTTGCACTTGTATTAGTGTGGAAAAACCACTTTTCGCACTTGTGTTATTGTTGAAAAAACACTTTTTGCACTTGTGATAGTGTTGAAAAACCACTTTTCGCACTTGTGTTGGTGCAGGAAACCACTTTTGCACTTGTATTAGTGTGGAAAAAACACTTTTTGCACTTGTGTTAGTGTTGAAAAACCACTTTTCGCACTTGTGTTGGTGCAGGAAACCACTTTTGCACTTGTATTAGTGTGGAAAAAACACTTTTTGCACTTGTGATAGTGTTGAAAAACCACTTTTCGCACTTGTGTTAGTGTTGAAAAACCACTTTTCGCACTTGTGTTGGTGCAGGGAACCACTTTTGCACTTGTGTTAGTGTGGAAAAACCACTTTTTGCACTTGCGTTAGTGTTGAAAAACCACTTTTCGCACTTGTGTTCGTGTTGAAAAACCACTATTCGCACATGTGTTGGTGCAGGAAACCACTTTTGCACTTGTATTAGTGTGGAAAAACCACTTTTCGCACTTGTGTTAGTTTTGAAAAACCACTTTTCGCACTTGTGTTCGTGTTGAAAAACCACTTTTCGCACTTGTGTTAGTGTTGAAAAACCACTATTCGCACTTGTGTTGGCGCAGGAAACCACTTTTGCACTTGTATTAGTGTGGAAAAAACCACTTTTCGCACTTGTGTTAGTGTTGAAAAACCACTTTTCGCACTTGTGTTAGTGTTGAAAAACCACTATTCGCACTTGTGTTGGCGCAGGAAACCACTTTTGCACTTGTATTAGTGTGGAAAAACCACTTTTCGCACTTGTGTTAGTGTTGAAAAACCACTTTTCGCACTTGTGTTAGTGTTGAAAAACCACTTTTCGCACTTGTGTTAGTGTTGAAAAACCACATTTCGCACTTGTGTTAGTGTTGAAAAACCACTTTTCACACTTGTGTTGGTGCAGGAAACCACTTTTGCACTTGTATTAGTGTGGAAAAAACACTTTTTGCACTTGTGATAGTGTTGAAAATCCACTTTTCGCACTTGTGTTGGTGCAGGAAACCACTTTTGCACTTGTATTAGTGTGGAAAAAACACTTTTTGCACTTGTGATAGTGTTGAAAAACCACTTTTCGCACTTGTTTTAGTGTTGAAAAACCACTTTTCGCACTTGTGTTGGTTCAGGAAACCACTTTTGCACTTGTATTAGTGTGGAAAAAACACTTTTTGCACTTGTGATAGTGTTGAAAATCCACTTTTCGCACTTGTGTTGGTGCAGGAAACCACTTTTGCACTTGTGTTAGTATTGAAAAACCACTTTTCTGATAGTGTTGAAAAACCACTTTTCGCACTTGTGTTAGTGTTTAAAAACCACTTTTCGCACTTGTGATAGTGTTGAAAAACCACTTTTCGCACTTGTGTTAGTGTTGAAAAACCACTTTTCGCACTTGTGTTAGTGTTGAAAAACCACTTTTCACACTTGTGTTAGTGTTGAAAAACCACTTTTCACACTTGTGTTAGTGTTGAAAAACCACTTTTCGCACTTGTGTTAGTGTTGAAAAATCACTTTTCACACTTGTGTTGGTGCAGGAAACCACTTTTGCACTTGTATTAGTGTGGAAAAAAACACTTTTTGCACTTGTGATAGTGTTGATAAACCACTTTTCGCACTTGTGTTAGTGTTGAAAAACCACTTTTCGCACTTGTGTTGGTGCAGGGAACCACTTTTGCACTTGTATTAGTGTGGAAAAACCACTTTTCGCACTTGTGTTAGTGTTGAAAAAACACTTTTTGCACTTGTGATAGTGTTGAAAAACCACTTTTCGCACCTGTGTTGGTGCAGGAAACCACTTTTGCACTTGTGTTAGTGTGGAAAAACCCCTTTTCGCACTTGCGTTAGTGTTGAAAAACCACTTTTCGCACTTGTGTTAGTGTTGAAAAACCACTATTCGCACTTGTGTTGGTGCAGGAAACTACTTTTGCACTTGTATTAGTGTGGAAAAACCACTTTTCACACTTGTGTTAGTGTTGAAAAAACACTTTTTGCACTTGTGATAGTGTTGAAAAACCACTTTTCGCACTTGTGTTGGTGCAGGAAACCACTTTTGCACTTGTATTAGTGTGGAAAAAACACTTTTTGCACTTGTGTTAGTGTTGAAAAACTACTTTTCGCACTTGTGTTGGTGCAGGAAACAACTTTTGCACTTGTATTAGTGTGGAAAAAACACTTTTTGCACTTGTGATAGTGTTGAAAAACCACTTTTCGCACTTGTGTTAGTGTTGAAAAACCACTTTTCGCACTTGTATTAATGTTGAAAAACCACTTTTCACACTTATGTTGGTGCAGGAAACCACTTTTGCACTTGTATTAGTGTGGAAAAAACACTTTTTGCACTTGTGATAGTGTTGAAAAACCACTTTTCGCACTTGTGTTAGTGTTGAAAAACCACTTTTCGCACTTATGTTAGTGTTGAAAAACCACTTTTCACACTTGTGTTGGTGCAGGAAACCACTTTTGCACTTGTATTAGTGTGGAAAAAAGACTTTTTGCACTTGTGATAGTGTTGAAAAACCACTTTTCGCACTTGTGTTAGTGTTGAAAAACCACTTTTCGCACTTATGTTAGTGTTGAAAAACCACTTTTCACACTTGTGTTGGTGCAGGAAACCACTTTTGCACTTGTATTAGTGTGGAAAAAAGACTTTTTGCACTTGTGATAGTGTTGAAAAACCACTTTTCGCACTTGTGTTAGTGTTGAAAAACCACTTTTCGCACTTGTGTTAGTGTTGAACAACCACTTTTTGCACTTGTGTTGGTGCAGGAAACCACTTTTGCACTTGTATTAGTGTGGAAAAAACACTTTTTGCACTTGTGATAGTGTTGAAAAACCACTTTTCGCACTTGTGTTAGTGTTGAAAAACCACTTTTCGCACTTGTGTTAGTGTTGAAAAACCACTTTTCGCACCTGTGTTGGTGCAGGAAACCACTTTTGCACTTGTATTAGTGTGGAACAACCACTTTTCGCACTTGTGTTAGTGTTGAAAAACCACTTTTGCACTTGCATTAGTGTAGAAAAACCACTTTTTGCACTTATGATAGTGTTGAAAAACCACTTTTCGCACTTGTGTTAGTGTTGAAAAACCACTTTTCACACTTGTGTTAGTGTTGAAAAACCACTTTTCACACTTGTGTTAGTGTTGAAAAACCACTTTTCGCACTTGTGTTAGTGTTGAAAAACCACTTTTCACACTTGTGTTGGTGCAGGAAACCACTTTTGCACTTGTATTAGTGTGGAAAAAACACTTTTTGCACTTGTGATAGTGTTGATAAACCACTTTTAGCACTTGTGTTAGTGTTGAAAAACCACTTTTCACACTTGTGTTGGTGCAGGAAACCACTTTTGCACTTGTATTAGTGTGGAAAAACCACTTTTTGCACTTGTGATAGTGTTGAAAAACCACTTTTCGCACCTGTGTTGGTGCAGGAAACCACTTTTGCACTTGTATTAGTGTGGAAAAAACACTTTTTGCACTTGTGATAGTGTTGAAAAACCACTTTTCGCACTTGTGTTAGTGTTGAAAAACCACTTTTCGCTCTTGCGTTGGTGCAGGAAACCACTTTTGCACTTGTGTTAGTGTGGAAAAACCCCTTTTCGCACTTGCGTTAGTGTTGAAAAACCACTTTTCGCACTTGTGTTAGTGTTGAAAACCCACTATTCGCACTTGTGTTGGTGCAGGAAACTACTTTTGCACTTGTATTAGTGTGGAAAAACCACTTTTCGCACTTGTGTTATTGTTGAAAAAACACTTTTTGCACTTGTGATAGTGTTGAAAAACCACTTTTCGCACTTGTGTTGGTGCAGGAAACCACTTTTGCACTTGTATTAGTGTAGAAAAAACACTTTTTGCACTTGTGTTAGTGTTGAAAAACCACTTTTCGCACTTGTGTTGGTGCAGGAAACCACTTTTGCACTTGTATTAGTGTGGAAAAAACACTTTTTGCACTTGTGATAGTGTTAAAAAACCACTTTTCGCACTTGTGTTAGTGTTGAAAAACCACTTTTCGCACTTGTGTTGGTGCAGGGAACCACTTTTGCACTTGTGTTAGTGTGGAAAAACCACTTTTCGCACTTGCGTTAGTGTTGAAAAACCACTTTTCGCACTTGTGTTCGTGTTGAAAAACCACTATTCGCACATGTGTTGGTGCAGGAAACCACTTTTGCACTTGTATTAGTGTGGAAAAACCACTTTTCGCACTTGTGTTAGTTTTGAAAAACCACTTTTCGCACTTGTGTTTGTGTTGAAAAACCACTTTTCGCACTTGTGTTAGTGTTGAAAAACCACTATTCGCACTTGTGTTGGCGCAGGAAACCACTTTTGCACTTGTATTAGTGTGGAAAAAACCACTTTTCGCACTTGTGTTAGTGTTGAAAAACCACTTTTCGCACTTGTGTTAGTGTTGAAAAACCACTATTCGCACTTGTGTTGGCGCAGGAAACCACTTTTGCACTTGTATTAGTGTGGAAAAACCACTTTTCGCACTTGTGTTAGTGTTGAAAAACCACTTTTCGCACTTGTGTTAGTGTTGAAAAACCACTTTTCGCACTTGTGTTAGTGTTGAAAAACCACATTTCGCACTTGTGTTAGTGTTGAAAAACCACTTTTCACACTTGTGTTGGTGCAGGAAACCACTTTTGCACTTGTATTAGTGTGGAAAAAACACTTTTTGCACTTGTGATAGTGTTGAAAATCCACTTTTCGCACTTGTGTTGGTGCAGGAAACCACTTTTACACTTGTATTAGTGTGGAAAAAACACTTTTTGCACTTGTGATAGTGTTGAAAAACCACTTTTCGCACTTGTTTTAGTGTTGAAAAACCACTTTTCGCACTTGTGTTGGTTCAGGAAACCACTTTTGCACTTGTATTAGTGTGGAAAAAACACTTTTTGCACTTGTGATAGTGTTGAAAATCCACTTTTCGCACTTGTGTTGGTGCAGGAAACCACTTTTGCACTTGTGTTAGTATTGAAAAACCACTTTTCTGATAGTGTTGAAAAACCACTTTTCGCACTTGTGTTAGTGTTTAAAAACCACTTTTCGCACTTGTGATAGTGTTGAAAAACCACTTTTCGCACTTGTGTTAGTGTTGAAAAACCACTTTTCGCACTTGTGTTAGTGTTGAAAAACCACTTTTCACACTTGTGTTAGTGTTGAAAAACCACTTTTCACACTTGTGTTAGTGTTGAAAAACCACTTTTCGCACTTGTGTTAGTGTTGAAAAATCACTTTTCACACTTGTGTTGGTGCAGGAAACCACTTTTGCACTTGTATTAGTGTGGAAAAAACACTTTTTGCACTTGTGATAGTGTTGATAAACCACTTTTCGCACTTGTGTTAGTGTTGAAAAACCACTTTTCGCACTTGTGTTGGTGCAGGAAACCACTTTTGCACTTGTATTAGTGTGGAAAAACCACTTTTCGCACTTGTGTTAGTGTTGAAAAAACACTTTTTGCACTTGTGATAGTGTTGAAAAACCACTTTTCGCACCTGTGTTGGTGCAGGAAACCACTTTTGCACTTGTGTTAGTGTGGAAAAACCCCTTTTCGCACTTGCGTTAGTGTTGAAAAACCACTTTTCGCACTTGTGTTAGTGTTGAAAAACCACTATTCGCACTTGTGTTGGTGCAGGAAACTACTTTTGCACTTGTATTAGTGTGGAAAAACCACTTTTCACACTTGTGTTAGTGTTGAAAAAACACTTTTTGCACTTGTGTTAGTGTTGAAAAACCACTTTTCACACTTGTGTTGGTGCAGGAAACCACTTTTGCACTTGTATTAGTGTGGAAAAAACACTTTTTGCACTTGTGATAGTGTTGATAAACCACTTTTAGCACTTGTGTTAGTGTTGAAAAACCACTTTTCACACTTGTGTTGGTGCAGGAAACCACTTTTGCACTTGTATTAGTGTGGAAAAACCACTTTTTGCACTTGTGATAGTGTTGAAAAACCACTTTTCGCACCTGTGTTGGTGCAGGAAACCACTTTTGCACTTGTATTAGTGTGGAAAAACCACTTTTTGCACTTGTGTTAGTGTTGAAAAACCACTTTTCACACTTGTGTTGGTGCAGGAAACCACTTTTGCACTTGTATTAGTGTGGAAAAAACACTTTTTGCACTTGTGATAGTGTTGATAAACCACTTTTAGCACTTGTGTTAGTGTTGAAAAACCACTTTTCACACTTGTGTTGGTGCAGGAAACCACTTTTGCACTTGTATTAGTGTGGAAAAACCACTTTTTGCACTTGTGATAGTGTTGAAAAACCACTTTTCGCACCTGTGTTGGTGCAGGAAACCACTTTTGCACTTGTATTAGTGTGGAAAAAACACTTTTTGCACTTGTGATAGTGTTGAAAAACCACTTTTCGCACTTGTGTTAGTGTTGAAAAACCACTTTTCGCTCTTGCGTTGGTGCAGGAAACCACTTTTGCACTTGTGTTAGTGTGGAAAAACCCCTTTTCGCACTTGCGTTAGTGTTGAAAAACCACTTTTCGCACTTGTGTTAGTGTTGAAAAACCACTATTCGCACTTGTGTTGGTGCAGGAAACTACTTTTGCCCCTTGTATTAGTGTGGAAAAACCACTTTTCGCACTTGTGTTATTGTTGAAAAAACACTTTTTGCACTTGTGATAGTGTTGAAAAACCACTTTTCGCACTTGTGTTGGTGCAGGAAACCACTTTTGCACTTGTATTAGTGTAGAAAAAACACTTTTTGCACTTGTGTTAGTGTTGAAAAACCACTTTTCGCACTTGTGTTGGTGCAGGAAACCACTTTTGCACTTGTATTAGTGTGGAAAAAACACTTTTTGCACTTGTGATAGTGTTGAAAAACCACTTTTCGCACTTGTGTTAGTGTTGAAAAACCACTTTTCGCACTTGTGTTGGTGCAGGGAACCACTTTTGCACTTGTGTTAGTGTGGAAAAACCACTTTTCGCACTTGCGTTAGTGTTGAAAAACCACTTTTCGCACTTGTGTTCGTGTTGAAAAACCACTATTCGCACATGTGTTGGTGCAGGAAACCACTTTTGCACTTGTATTAGTGTGGAAAAACCACTTTTCGCACTTGTGTTAGTTTTGAAAAACCACTTTTCGCACTTGTGTTCGTGTTGAAAAACCACTTTTCGCACTTGTGTTAGTGTTGAAAAACCACTATTCGCACTTGTGTTGGCGCAGGAAACCACTTTTGCACTTGTATTAGTGTGGAAAAAACCACTTTTCGCACTTGTGTTAGTGTTGAAAAACCACTTTTCGCACTTGTGTTAGTGTTGAAAAACCACTATTCGCACTTGTGTTGGCGCAGGAAACCACTTTTGCACTTGTATTAGTGTGGAAAAACCACTTTTCGCACTTGTGTTAGTGTTGAAAAACCACTTTTCGCACTTGTGTTAGTGTTGAAAAACCACTTTTCGCACTTGTGTTAGTGTTGAAAAACCACATTTCGCACTTGTGTTAGTGTTGAAAAACCACTTTTCACACTTGTGTTGGTGCAGGAAACCACTTTTGCACTTGTATTAGTGTGGAAAAAACACTTTTTGCACTTGTGATAGTGTTGAAAATCCACTTTTCGCACTTGTGTTGGTGCAGGAAACCACTTTTACACTTGTATTAGTGTGGAAAAAACACTTTTTGCACTTGTGATAGTGTTGAAAAACCACTTTTCGCACTTGTTTTAGTGTTGAAAAACCACTTTTCGCACTTGTGTTGGTTCAGGAAACCACTTTTGCACTTGTATTAGTGTGGAAAAAACACTTTTTGCACTTGTGATAGTGTTGAAAATCCACTTTTCGCACTTGTGTTGGTGCAGGAAACCACTTTTGCACTTGTGTTAGTATTGAAAAACCACTTTTCTGATAGTGTTGAAAAACCACTTTTCGCACTTGTGTTAGTGTTTAAAAACCACTTTTCGCACTTGTGATAGTGTTGAAAAACCACTTTTCGCACTTGTGTTAGTGTTGAAAAACCACTTTTCGCACTTGTGTTAGTGTTGAAAAACCACTTTTCACACTTGTGTTAGTGTTGAAAAACCACTTTTCACACTTGTGTTAGTGTTGAAAAACCACTTTTCGCACTTGTGTTAGTGTTGAAAAATCACTTTTCACACTTGTGTTGGTGCAGGAAACCACTTTTGCACTTGTATTAGTGTGGAAAAAACACTTTTTGCACTTGTGATAGTGTTGATAAACCACTTTTCGCACTTGTGTTAGTGTTGAAAAACCACTTTTCGCACTTGTGTTGGTGCAGGAAACCACTTTTGCACTTGTATTAGTGTGGAAAAACCACTTTTCGCACTTGTGTTAGTGTTGAAAAAACACTTTTTGCACTTGTGATAGTGTTGAAAAACCACTTTTCGCACCTGTGTTGGTGCAGGAAACCACTTTTGCACTTGTGTTAGTGTGGAAAAACCCCTTTTCGCACTTGCGTTAGTGTTGAAAAACCACTTTTCGCACTTGTGTTAGTGTTGAAAAACCACTATTCGCACTTGTGTTGGTGCAGGAAACTACTTTTGCACTTGTATTAGTGTGGAAAAACCACTTTTCACACTTGTGTTAGTGTTGAAAAAACACTTTTTGCACTTGTGATAGTGTTGAAAAACCACTTTTCGCACTTGTGTTGGTGCAGGAAACCACTTTTGCACTTGTATTAGTGTGGAAAAAACACTTTTTGCACTTGTGTTAGTGTTGAAAAACTACTTTTCGCACTTGTGTTGGTGCAGGAAACAACTTTTGCACTTGTATTAGTGTGGAAAAAACACTTTTTGCACTTGTGATAGTGTTGAAAAACCACTTTTCGCACTTGTGTTAGTGTTGAAAAACCACTTTTCGCACTTGTATTAATGTTGAAAAACCACTTTTCACACTTATGTTGGTGCAGGAAACCACTTTTGCACTTGTATTAGTGTGGAAAAAACACTTTTTGCACTTGTGATAGTGTTGAAAAACCACTTTTCGCACTTGTGTTAGTGTTGAAAAACCACTTTTCGCACTTATGTTAGTGTTGAAAAACCACTTTTCACACTTGTGTTGGTGCAGGAAACCACTTTTGCACTTGTATTAGTGTGGAAAAAAGACTTTTTGCACTTGTGATAGTGTTGAAAAACCACTTTTCGCACTTGTGTTAGTGTTGAAAAACCACTTTTCGCACTTGTGTTAGTGTTGAACAACCACTTTTTGCACTTGTGTTGGTGCAGGAAACCACTTTTGCACTTGTATTAGTGTGGAAAAAACACTTTTTGCACTTGTGATAGTGTTGAAAAACCACTTTTCGCACTTGTGTTAGTGTTGAAAAACCACTTTTCGCACTTGTGTTAGTGTTGAAAAACCACTTTTCGCACTTGTGTTGGTGCAGGAAACCACTTTTGCACTTGTATTAGTGTGGAACAACCACTTTTCGCACTTGTGTTAGTGTTGAAAAACCACTTTTGCACTTGCATTAGTGTAGAAAAAACCACTTTTTGCACTTATGATAGTGTTGAAAAACCACTTTTCGCACTTGTGTTAGTGTTTAAAAACCACTTTTCGCACTTGTGATAGTGTTGAAAATCCACTTTTCGCACTTGTGTTAGTGTTGAAAAACCACTTTTCGCACTTGTGTTAGTGTTGAAAAACCACTATTCGCACTTGTGTTGGTGCAGGAAACTACTTTTGCACTTGTATTAGTGTGGAAAAACCCCTTTTTGCACTTGCATTAGTGTTGAAAAACCACTTTTCGCACTTGTGTTAGTGTTGAAAAACCACTTTTCGCACTTGTGTTAGTGTTGAAAAAACCACTATTCGCACTTGTGTTGGTGCAGGAAACCACTTTTGCACTTGTGTTAGTGTGGAAAAACCCCTTTTCGCACTTGCGTTAGTGTTGAAAAACCACTTTTCGCACTTGTGTTAGTGTTGAAAATCCACTTTTCGCACTTGTGTTAGTGTTGAAAAACCACTTTTCGCACTTGTGTTAGTGTTGAAAAACCACTATTCGCACTTGTGTTGGTGCAGGAAACCACTTTTGCACTTGTGTTAGTGTGGAAAAACCCCTTTTCGCACTTGCGTTAGTGTTGAAAAACCACTTTTCGCACTTGTGTTAGTGTTGAAAAACCACTATTCGCACTTGTGTTGGTGCAGGAAACTACTTTTGCACTTGTATTAGTGTGGAAAAACCACTTTTCGCACTTGTGTTAGTGTTGAAAAAACACTTTTTGCACTTGTGATAGTGTTGAAAAACCACTTTTCGCACTTGTGTTGGTGCAGGAAACCACTTTTGCACTTGTATTAGTGTGGAAAAACACTTTTTGCACTTGTGTTAGTGTTGAAAAACCACTTTTCGCACTTGTGTTGGTGCAGGAAACCACTTTTGCACTTGTATTAGTGTGGAAAAAACACTTTTTGCACTTGTGATAGTGTTGAAAAACCACTTTTCGCACTTGTGTTAGTGTTGAAAAACCACTTTTCGCACTTGTATTAATGTTGAAAAACCACTTTTCACACTTATGTTGGTGCAGGAAACCACTTTTGCACTTGTATTAGTGTGGAAAAAACACTTTTTGCACTTGTGATAGTGTTGAAAAACCACTTTTCGCACTTGTGTTAGTGTTGAACAACCACTTTTTGCACTTGTGTTGGTGCAGGAAACCACTTTTGCACTTGTATTAGTGTGGAAAAAACACTTTTTGCACTTGTGATAGTGTTGAAAAACCACTTTTCGCACTTGTGTTAGTGTTGAAAAACCACTTTTCGCACTTGTGTTAGTGTTGAAAAACCACTTTTCGCACTTGTGTTGGTGCAGGAAACCACTTTTGCACTTGTATTAGTGTGGAACAACCACTTTTCGCACTTGTGTTAGTGTTGAAAAACCACTTTTGCACTTGCATTAGTGTAGA